>NC_038256.2:1877322-1877393 GCF_000004515.6 Glycine max | reverse complement strand
TATATATATATATATATATATATATATATATATATATATATATATATATATATATATATATATATATATAT
>NC_038256.2:1864972-1877222 GCF_000004515.6 Glycine max | reverse complement strand
ATATTATTTTTTGGATACAATTAATTTTTTAACATTACACATTACTGCTGGATAACTTCTATTCCTATATTCAAGGACTTTAATTATCATTTAGGTATGAATCATGTGCCCTTTTATATTCCTCATTATTTTTATTGATTTTTCTTTTTCTTTAACTTTCCTATTACGTTCATATTCTATAAAATATTAAATACTTATTGTGAAGAAGAATTTTAAAAAGGCTATTAAGCTGGGCCAGACTTTTAAAAAGGCGAGGCCGAGTCAAAATAAAAGTCTTTGATAGGATATAGGTTAGACTCAGACCTCAAGGATTCATTGTAGGCTAGGCTCAGGCCTTTCAAAGCCTGACCTGACCTGCCCTATTCTCACCCCTAATAATTGTGACTCAGTGAAGTTATAACTTATTACATCCTAGGTACTATCAAAATATTCCACCTCTAAAGTAAAATGTTATTGGTATATATACCGCTAATTTATAAAATACAAACCAATGATAAAATTTCCCTTTATTCTTTTGAATTGTTTCCTATGCAAAATCCTCAAACCATCCTTATCATTTAAATTTTAATATACCGTCAAATGAGTGAATTAATTGACACAAACTTATTTTAGTTTAAATAATAATTTTAAGTTTGAATTTTAAGTATAATTGAATTAAATATTTAGAGAGAAAATTTTATCATTTATCATAATTCAACATGTGATCTCAAAAAAAAAAAGAATAACACAAATAAAAGTAGACCATTTTTGGAAGATACTTAAAGAACTAATTAACTAAGAATAGTTTGGCACTTCAACCCGGCCACATCAATATTTTAGTTTGACATATATTTTTTTCTTTTTCAAAATATATAAAGTGAAAGGTCTAGAACTTACTGCTGAAAGAATATTTGGAGTGTAATAATTAATAATATCAGCGACCCATTTAAAACGAGTTATTAGTAAGTTTTCAATACACCCATAACAGTCAAGTCAGGCAAACAAACTTGCATCTCTAGACTTTGTCGGGCATGCCATTTTAGGTTAGAAAAAGAATAATCCTGTTTAAATAGGATTGATCCTGTTTAATTAACTTAAAGCTGAAAAGAAAAAGGATTATTTCTGGTCTCACATCATTCTTTCCCCTCATTTTGCAGGAATTAATTAAGAGAGGGGAACTTTTCCATTTTCTTTTCAGCAAAAAAGAAACTTTTCTATTTTTCTTATTATTTTTTAATTTGCTTATTTTACCTACATGTCCATTTTATTAATCAATGAAGGGTACTAAAATAATTTCATATTTACTGAATTTGATTACACATATATATATTTCCTTCTATTCTGTTATATTATAGAGTATCAAATAAGGTGAGCTTACCTTCCCTATTTTTTTATATTACTATTAGACATTAAATTATTTAATAAAAATTAATTTGTTAGTATAAACATTATGAGTTTATATTAACAATATAATATACTGTCAAACAATATAATATATTATCACCACTAAATATTACTAATATTAGATATATATTATCAATTCATTAACATGATTTATCATAATTGATAAATAATGTTATCTTTTAATCACGTGGCATGAGTTCAGTCCATACATCTGGATACTGGTTCACACAAAATGAAAATGATCTAATGCGTTATTTTGTTAGTGTAAACCTTTAATATCTATGCTAACAGTTTAATTTTCATTAGACAAAAGCTATGATATTGAAGAAAATATTTTGTTTGTTGGTAAACAACAACTTTTTTATAGTGTATCGTTCATATACATCGACTGAATTGAAATTGTTTTCAAATAATATATATATATATATATATATATATATATATATATATATATTTATTTATTTATTTTAGCCAAAGCCTACCAAAGAAACAGGACTTCAAAGAAAACTTAAAGCAGGAAGCTCCCTGGTTCTGACCCGAAATTAAGCACTTAATTATGATACAGACAACTGTGGATGAACCCAGAAAAGTTATGACACTGCAAGCAGCCAACCACACAAGAAATTCTTAGTAATGACACGTACGTATCGCACTACTTTTGTGTTGATTCAAATCTAACTTAACAAGACATGTCAACCAGAAAATATCCCTTCCAACTCAGACACGGGCAGACACTTCTAATCCTAATTCAATGCTTTTCAGCTAGCTGATCAGGTTTTTGTGTGAAGGTATATATTCATTAAAACGTGGATTATAAATCTAATTGAATCCTATAAAATTATTTATATATTTAACGAGAGTTGTCTAATATTTATATACATTATTTTGACGTGATTGTTGATCAGTGGGAAATTTTAATCTCATATATATATATATATATATATATATATATATATATATATCCCAAGTCAATGGAACCAAACCAAGTAGGATTGATTTTCTCTTCAACGAGAATAATAATATTATTGTTTGAGTAGGACGACGTAAATCACCCTAACAAAAAGCTACAATTGTCTCCAATATTGCGGTTGTGGATATGGTTGATTTTTCAAAGTTCAAACGGACGTCGATTTCATGAAAATGAAAGAATTAAAAAAGTAAACCAAAAGATAGATATTTTTTATTGGTGAATTAACCAAAAGATAGATATAGTGAAACTCACAGTACTTTAAAGAATAATCTCTTTCTTTTTTTCTCTGTACAACAGATGTAGAATATTATGGTGCATGCACACAATTCTGAGTTTTATCTAACGAGAACGAATTGCCGTACAAAAAAAAAAATCTAACGAGAACGAATTTGAGTTACCTAAATGGCTAAATAAATATTTAATCATTTGAGTACTCGTGTAGAACTCATTCTTATTCCACTATTTCTTTGTACGTATTTAGAATGAAAAGAAAATTCATATTTTTATGATTAATCTGAAACTATACAAGTAACAAGATCACAATATATGTTAACCAATGTAGCAATGAGTTTCCTTTGGGTGGGAAAGTATACTAATTAACGTGGTGTGCTGTTGTTGTAAACTGTTTGGGCATTACTTCTACCCTTTGTTTCATACAGGAAGAAATCGAGTTACTTCAAAAATAATTTTAAGAGAAAAAATAACTTTCAAAAAATTATTTTTAGAATATAAAATATCAATAACCACCAAGAATATATTAGGTTAAATGATCAGAAAGAATCTTAGTAATATATGAGTCCATAATGATTGATCAAACAAACGCAGCGAAATATGAATCCGTATGTGATTTCTGATCTATACTTTTCTAAGGATATGTTACGGAGCGAATAACCGGCTAACAGCGTAATCAATGGCTTCATGATTCTTCCGCAACCAGAACTTCTTTATTTTTTAATAGAACCTTCGTAACTCTTCAAATAGAGAGAAGAAAAATTATATGTGACGGCTCGATATATTGGAAACCACACTCTTCTTATAGTGTGCTAACTCCTAATAGATTTCTCATTATTTCCTAATGGGCCAACACTGAGAATTGTTGATGTGAAAACATAGAGACTAGAGGCTAATCTTTGAATAGGAAAAAGGGAAGATCCACGGAGTCCCAAATGAATTGGCTTATTCGAAAAAAGTCATGTTCTTTGAAAGATCTATCTCGTGTCTGGTATTGCATGGTTTCACCCTACAAGAACTTTGAATCATTCTCTTGAAGCTCATTCTCTTCATCATAAATGATCCCCTTGTTCCGAAATGACCTGGCCCAATAGGGAAATCCCAATTCATTGGGCCTTTCAATATAATAAAATAGAAAACCCCAAGGGTGTCATATTTTAGGAGATTTTAGGAGCCCAGACGATCTGATTGAAAAAATCCCCCTCTATCTATTGTGGGTCAAGGACTCCCCTCCTTCTTCAAACTCCTATTCATATTTTTCATAGAGAAATTTTTTATCAAAGATAGAATAAGTTTAAATTCATATCATCTAATTTAGTAGTCTAGCCAACTCACTTAATTTGATCAGATAAAATAAAATTCACTATTGATAAATAGCTAATGTAATTATTTTATAATATTAGTCCACATTAATTATTGGAATAGAAAATTTCAAGAAATACTTCTCCTTTCATATATATAATAGTACATATTTATCTTTGATGATACAAAACAATAGAAAAGATACGTAAATATGAAGAAATTAAGAAAAATAAAATAAATATAAACCACTTAAATATAAGTACCGTTTATTTGTGATTTTCTTTTAAAAAATGTTTTTAATCAAAATTAATATTTAAATTTTTTTATAATAATTATGGAAGTTTCTTAGAAAAATAAAACTTAAATAATATATATGAATTTTTCTCCAATGTTGAAAGCAGCAAATTCTAAATAAAATTATTTTTTATTTAAAAAAGATAAACCTTAATTTACCTATAATATCACATTGTCATTCCACCATTATTTTGAACAAAATAAAATGTATTAAAAAACTATTAATCTTTTTCAGAATTTTGCTTTTAATTCTTAATATAAATTTTGATCTGTCAAAGTCTTTAAGTTTTGTTTTACTATGGTTGTTAGTAAAGAATTTAGTTACTTGTCACATTATCAAAAAGTCTATAATAAGATAATTATATGTATTTTTTTTAAATTGTATTTTTAATCTCTCGTTTGTTTAGAAGAATTGGTGATGATAAATTAGTTAATTAATGAGGAATTATAAAAATAGTTTACTAATAAAAAAAATATATGTGACTAAATATTTTGTTAGACTTCTTGACAAGTTATTAAGTTACTAATTTTATTATTAGGTCATCTATTAGCATTGTAATTTAATAACATTGAATCAAAATTGGTGTGAAAAAAATTCCAAAAATTTTGATCAATCAAATTTTAGATTATGGACTAATGCCTTGTTTGTTAAGGAAGAAACAACGACCATGGAGTTTTTGTAGTTGATTTGGTGTACTAGATTTGTAAAGGATCTAATTTGGTGAAGATGGCCCCACATCTAAAATTTCAGTCTTTGAAAAAATGTGAGAAGTGCATATTACATATTGTAAGGATATATTATTATTTTACAACTTTATCATTTTATTTTTATTCTATTTTTTTAAAACCAAACAACTCAACATTTTATCTATTGGCTTATTTTTATCAAACTAAGTGGTTTCTTAAAATTATACATCAAATTAGGTGGTTTCGAAAACTATAACAGTCCGCTTAAATCACATCAGAATGAGAGAGATCCAGAACCTTTATATGTATGAGATTGTGTAGTTGAGGATGACGTAAAGAAATTAATTGGTATTACTTATATCACCACGATACATCTACTTTTCAGTAGTCAATCACTTAAAAAATTTATAGTTAAATGTGTTTGACTTGAAATAATTATGAGATGAACGACCTTCTAGAAAATGATTTTTACTTTTAACATCACTTGTAATTATAACCGATGTTAAAAGTAAAAATTATTAAACTCTTGTAAATAGTTTTCATCAGCACCTAGTTTGGTACTTTCACAATTTTTCAAAACCACCTAATTTGTTAAAAAAAAATCTATTTTTTTACTCTATTTCTCTTTTCTCTAATTAATTATATTTCTTCTATTTTCATGTACTCTATTTCTCTCCTCACAACCAAACAAAACATAAAAGCATAACCCCAAAAAAAGTTTAGGAAAAAAAAAATTCAATTTCATATATCATCCTCAGTTATGAAACTATTAAGAATTTTTATAATTAAACCTACATGCTTAATAAGTATTCATAAAAATTATTTAAATTGAGTAAGATTTTTCTTTATCAAGCACGGGTAAAAATGTTTAATTTTTATTTTAGTATGAACATTAGTCCACCATACCCACACAATAGCCTCTCATGGGTGAGGGCATGAGGGGCACTTGTATTGATATATAATTTTAGAAATCATCTAGTTTGATAAAAAAAAAAAAAAAAATCTACTGTGAACAATTTATGCAAATCAGGCGGCCTAGGGCCAAAAAACGATGAAGATGAAAGCGGAGAGTAAGCACAGACGAGAATGCCATGACCATAAAACTCCCATCAAGCATCTTAGGAACTATATTCTTTTTTTTTTTTACGGCGAAAAAATCATGTTTTTTTTACTGAATAAAAAACATGTTAGGAACTATATTAATGCCCACAAAATTAAATGGCCCGGCCCGTACGTCTAGCCTGCTCACAAGAGGATATATCATAAAGAGTGCATGCATGCAATAATTAATCTAGCATTATTCATGCATGTGTGGGAGGGAGATTAATTCTCTTCTCTCTTTTATTTCACCTTCAACCAAGACAACTTAACTTCCTCGTCTGTTTTTCACTTCCTCTCATTTTAATCCTTATTATAAACCACTCAAAACAAAGAGTTATTATCTTAATATATTAATGAAATATTTCACTTATAGATGTTGCACCAATACATGCAACATAAGCAAAGAGGTGGATATATATTAGAATTTATTTAGATTTGGAAGAATTAAAAAAAAATTTGAATTTTGTTTAAAACTTGACCAATATATTAATTATATAGTTAGATAAATTTAGTTTATCAAACAAAAAAATCAAATTGGAATTGAAAAATAAGCTTATAATATAATGAAAAAGCTAAACTTAAGCACGACTTGATTTATTTAGTTTATAAGTTAAATCTATACGTAAACAATCTGCTTTGAGAGCATGCACAACTTGTGATGCTATGCTGTACCTTTTATTCTATTAATAAAATCACTTAGTTTTTTTTGTTTTTTTTTTCTTAATTGAACTTTTTATTCTCAACTTTTTTTTTTAATTTTTGATAAATTTTACCTCAACAAATTAATTTGACATATTTTATTTTCAACTTTTAAGAAACTTATGAATTTTATCCTCTATCATTTTATTCCTAATATAATTGTACTTGTTATCCCAATATTTTTATTGTTTTTAGCAAATTTAACATCCAAATTTTTATTTTTTGGCAAATTTTACCTCCAATTTTTGTGTTTATTAATAAAAACATGATTGAGATAAAATTCACAAGTTTCTTAAAAATTGAGAGTAAAATGTTTCAACATAAAAAGTTAGGATAAATTCACCAAAAATTAAAAAGTTGAGAATAAAAAATACAATTAAGTCATAGATTTCTTAAAAGAAAATAAAATCGACGTTGCATAAACAATGAGTATTTATATAGTAATTGTTTTATAATATTTACGTGCTTCATGACTCATGAGCATATGAAAAAGAATTGAAAGTTTTTATTGAAAAATAATATTTATCAAGGTACGTTTAATAAAAGCATTTGATAAAGTATATTCAATAATTCACACAATATGCTTTTTTTTTAGGTAGAGTATATTTTATCTAATGACGATGATAATGTCACTCCTTCCAACTTTATTACTAAAAAATAGCACTTTAGTGACCGACAAATTCCGTCGCTAAATCATTAAATTCGGTCGCTATTAGTATTAGTAACTGAAATAGCGACCGAATCCTTTACGTTGCAAAAATCCAAGTCGCTAAGTCTGTTGTAACCGAATTTATTTTCGGCTGCTATTTAGCGACCGAACTAGCGACGCACTAAAATAATAATTTCGGTCACTGGGTAGTTAGTTGCTATTTTGCTTGGGACCAGTTCTGTAACTGACATTGTTTTTGCTAATATGTAGTCATATTTTAAATTTAAAATAAAATTAAAAAATATTCGATCGCTATTTCAGTCGCTATCATATAATTAAACTTAAATATAAACTAAATTCAAAAGGAGTTTGGTCGCTATTTCGGTCACTATAGAATAATAAATTTTAATAGATAATTTAAAAAAAGTCATTCGGTCGCGAATTCGGTGGCTGAATTTGCAATAAAATATATTTATGTCGCTAGCATATAATTTATTTTAGAATTTAATGGATATCGGTTGCTAATTCGGTCGCTATTTAATATTAATTTTTTAATGCAAAATTATGTTGTATGTTTTGTTATTCCAGTTACGTTTTGACCTGCTTAATAATTATCAACTATAAACATAAATTTTAATTAAATTTTATAATCAAAATTATAAATAAAATTAGACATTCATAATGAGTAAATATATATCTTATAACAAAGTTCTATTTTAAAGATTCATAAAGTGCAAATTCAAAGTTTTCAAAGTTTAATCAAATGCAACGTAAAAGTTAATAAAGTTCAAATTCATAACTAACGTGGCCTAATCAAAGTAAAGTAAACAATAACTAGAGTCAATGATCATTTTCCATGTCATGAGGACGATCAACCTGAGCATCATTAACATGGTGGTCTGTTCCATCTACTATGGTAGGTGATAGACTAGAAGCTGGTATTATAGGCTGAATATGCAAGTGTTGTAGTATACGTGAAATTAATGAATTATACTAGTATTATACTAGTGGAGAAAAATAAAACTATTGTTCAGAGCTTAGTTCAAATAAAGTAATTATAAATTTGCTTACATTAAATTGTGAGCGTAAAAAAATATAAAATAGAAAAGAATGATTAATTTTAAATTATCTATTGAATTATCTTTAACTTAAATTTAAATATATTTAATTAAGTAATTTATTGTATCAATAGTATAACATACACTGCAACAATTTAAACATGAACAAAAAAGACAAACCAAGAGAGGGGTCCAATGAGATGTGTCGACCAATGTAGCTAGTTCCTCTGCTGTGCTATTTCCTCGGTTGTTTGCAATCCCATGTACACATCAAACCATCCTACACTAAAATTGTTCAAAGTTCAAAAACACAACACTTAAATAATTAGCACTATTGTGTAAGAGTCCCAAATATATACGGAGAAATCCTACGTCTCAAATATGATTATTAATTATTCTACTTATTTCAATTTCCCCACCGTAATAAATAAAAGTAAAAGTAGATTCTCTATATACAACTTTCATTTTTTTTTCTTACACCTATTATTACTACGAGGCCCATTTTGGTGTAATCAATTTGAACATGACCCAAACTCAATTAACTTTTTGAAAAATTAACTGTAAAATTTAAATTAAGTATGTAACATGTCAAAGAGATTATTAAACAAATGTTAATATTATCATTTAAGTTATATGATTTTTTTTATTTGGACTAAAACATAAGCAGAAGGGGTTGAGTTATTTTCAGAAAAATTTTAAAAGATTTATTCTTCATCTTAATCATTATTTTTTAAAATCTAGTAATTAAGATTGATTATTCATTACAATTATTATATTTTAAGAAAGTAAATAAATGATTTTTTTTAGAGTTATACTATTTTGATCTCTCCTCAAAAGTAATTGATAGTTGTACTTTGAGAGATTTTTTTATATAAATTTTCTTATTTTGAAAGATTAATGTGATAATATATATATTTCTAAGGACTAAAATAGTGTTTTTTCTTCAATTTTTCACAATATTTCAAATTGACACTATTTAGTTCCCAATGTGACGTGGGTCTTATAGATGGTGGCTACCAGATGGCTACAATAGAAATGCCATTTGTCTCACATGATCGAAGTAGACAATTTTTTTTTGGTCGGTGAAAAAGAGAATATATTAATTAGCCAATGAGGATGAGAAATACCCAGAAGAAATAATACAAGTAAAGTTAATGGAAAAATAAATAAATGTATATTTGAGGAGTTCTTTACCTTGAAACTTGAAAGGAATGGTGAAATGAAAATAAAGAAAGCACCCGGTGAGACAAAATCACAAAAATATAGAAAGCTGCACTTTTTTAGCATTGTATATATATATATATATATATATATATATATATATATATATATAAATTTTTTTAAAAAAATAAAAATATATATATTACATATATAGTATAAAATGTTACCATAAAAAATATTATAAAATATTATTTTAATTTGTAAAAGCTTAAATTATACTTTAATCCTTCTTTTCAATTAGAATCAGTTTGATTGATTGTAGAATGAAAAAGATTCAGTTTAATTTCTTATACTTTAAAAATTTTAATTTCATTCTTTATGTTTCTAATTCGTCAGTTTAGAATTAATGTGCTTATTTCAACCAAAAAAAATTAACACCCTTAATATTTTTAATATATTAGTAGTTAAAAATTCACTCAAAACATTCTTTTAATTATAAGGTAAATAAATAAAGAACTTAAATTTTATTGTCTGAGAGTCTTTTTTTTTATTACAAGAATAGAAGACAAATAGAAAAAAATTACAACAATTCACATGTTACTCAACTAATGGAGCTAGACTGTTATACTTCCTTTTTCTTTTTACTAGGAGACTCTATTTAACTTAGACAGTGATTAACCTGGATACTCATTAATTTTTGATAATCTTTTTATTAATTATCGCACTCAAATTTATCAGCAATAATTTGTCTAAAATTTTTGCATTTATTTTGAATGAAAAATTGTATTTGGACATATCAACCCACAAATTATAATCAATAACTATTTAAAAGAATTATTTTCAAGGTGTTTTCTCTAACAATTAGGAACATTATGAATTGATATCATTTCAAAACCAAACATATACTCCATTATTTCTTAACATTAAGGAAATGTTAGTATTTTTAGTCTTTTCCCCACTCTAGACATTGATTTATGCAAACTTATGTCAGGATATTATTTCTGAACATCAAGTAATTTTGTTAATTATATTACCCTTAAGACCATTGTCAATAAAACTTTCATTGAAAATCATAATACTTGATGTTATCTATCGATAAACCTTTCTATTTATTCTTTTTGTTAGCCAATTATCCTAATTTTTTCTAACATGTATTTATATTTATATAATCCTAATTTTATTTGTAGTCTTGGATTGGCCTAGTGTTCAAGCAACTTGAACTGGGGTTCATAAATGAATTTTTTTTAGAGAAAGCCACATCATACTGTTTTAAAACACGGAAAGTGTTAACCCTACAATACCATTAATTCTACCTTTCGTTTTTTTTATTCCTTCTTTGTGCTTCCAGAATGCCAAACTAGCACACTGCATAGTCAAACACAGAACTAGACATATTCTAAAACATGTGAAGTGTTTTGAGTGCCCGAAATGTGTCAATCATCATGGACAAGACTATTCTTGGCACTTCATCTACCACAAACATGAGTTTGTCTAAGATAAGGAAGACTAATTCTAAAAGATGGTTTCATAGAGGCAATTTGAGGGGTTCTTCATCACTTACCCCTACTACAAAGCACTTAAAAGACACAACCAACAAACAAAAAATTGAAGTTCCACAAACCTAGGTCTGGCAACGCAAAACTCAGAGCAAAGAAATTCCATAAAAAAAAATATATTTCAACATACAACAACAATATTTTAGTTAGCAGAAATTGTTCTAATTATATCCAAATCGGAGCAAAAGTGTTGGAAAAAACAGGGAACTCAAAACCCAAAACAGAATAAGCAAAAAAAAGAGATGAAATAACTTACTGTGTAAGAGCTCCAAACCAGAAGAGAGGAAGGTATAGCGTGCACTCCAATGTAGATGAAATTCAAAAGATGAAACCCTAGGAAGAGCAAGAACTGATAACATTTACTCTCATTTTTTTCTTTCTTTCTAAAAGCATTGCACCACCGTAACCTTTACTCTTTCTTGTCTTTCTTTCAAAAAGCACTATACCTTTACTCTCTTTCTTGCAAAAAGCACTGCACGTTACTTTTCGTGTTTTTTGCGTGTTTCTTTGTTTTGTTTTTTCTTTTTCTTTTTCACATTTTCTTTCCTTTTTCTTTCTTTTATTTTTTTCTTTTCATCATTTTTGACGTCTTTTCCTTTTTCTTTTCTTTTGTTTTCTCTGGTTTTTTTTCTTTTCTTTTTTATCTCTTTTTTTCTTTTCTCTTTATTATTATTATTATTATTATTATTATTATTATATTTAAACTTTTTTTTTCACGTTTAGTTTTCTTTAGTTCTTTTTTTTCTGCTGTTCTTACTTCTTTCCTTTTTCTTTTTTTTTCTTTTCATCATTTTTTATGTTCTTTTTTTCTCTTTTCTTTTCTTTTCTGTGTTTTTTTTCCTTCTCTCTTTATTATTATTATTATTATTATTATATTTAAACTTTTTCTTCTCTTTTTTTTGTTTCTTTCTTTGTTTTCTTTTTTTAAGAGTGATAAGTTGTTTTTTTTTTCATGTTTAGCTTCTTTTTTATTTCTTTTTCTTCTTTTATTTTTTCTTTTCATCATTTTTGAGGTATTTTTTTTTCTGTTTTTTTTTCTTTCTTTTCTTTTTTATCCCCTTTTTTGTCTTCTCTCTTTATTATGGTTGGACTTCGTGATAGTTCACCCGCCAATTGCGTGAACTGCTGTCGTGTAGCCGTTCTTTTTCTTCCTTTTTTT
>NC_038256.2:1803466-1858971 GCF_000004515.6 Glycine max | reverse complement strand
GAAACATTATTTTAAAAGATAAATAAAATATTTAAAATAAAAAACTTATATAAATATACCTATTCTAATTTATGTGAATAGTATTTTTACATATATTAAGATTAAGTTACTTTTATTATTTATTAGAATAATATTTTTTATTTATATTTAACTTTAGGTAATCAAGTGGTTATTTTTTAAAAGAATTAAATTATATAGTAAATAAATGTACTTAAATAAAATGAGAATATTTTCTATTTTTAAAATATTTATTTATTTAATTTATTGACAGTATTTTTATCTATGTTACAATAAATAACATGAATTTCTTAATATAGGAAAAAAAATATTGCCACTAAATCAGAAACATTATTTTAAAAGATAAATATAATATATAAAATAAAAAACTTATATAAATATACCTATTCTAATTTATGTGAATAGTATTTTTTACATATATTAAGATTCAGTTATTTTTATTATTTATTAGAATAGTATTTTTTATTTATATTTAATTTTATGTAACCAAGTGGTTATTTTTTAAAAGAATTAAATTATATAAAAAATAAATGTACTCAAATAAAATGAGAAGATTTTCTATTGTTAAAATATTTATTTATGTAATTTGATGACATTATTTTTATCTATAATACAATAAATAACATGAATTTCTTAATATAGATAAAAAATATTGTCACTAAATCAGAAACATTATTTTAAAAGATAAATATAATATATAAAATAAAAAACTTATATAAATATACCTATTCTAATTTATGTAAATAGTACTTTTTACATATATTAAGAGTAAGTTATTTTTATTATTTATTAGAATAATATTTTTTATTTATATTTAACTTTATGTAATCAAGTGGTCATTTTTTAAAAGAATTAAATTATATAATAAATAAATATACTCAAATAAAATAAAAATATTTTCTATTTTTAAAATATTTATTTATGTAATTTATTGACAGTATTTTTATCTATAATACAATAAATAACATGAACTTCTTAATATAGATAAAAAATATTGTCACTAAATTAGAAACATTATTTTAAAAGATAAATATAACATATAAAATAAAAGACTTATATAAATATACCTATTCTAATTTATGTGAATAGTATTTTTTACATATATTAAGATTAAGTTACTTTTATTATTTATTAGAACATTATTTTTTATTTATATTTAACTTTATGAAGTGGTTATTTTTTAAAAGAATTAAATTATATAGTAAATAAACGTACTTAAATAAAATGAGAATATTTTCTATTTTCAAAATATTTATTTATGTAAGTTACTGACAGTATTTTTGTGTATCTTACAATAAATAACATGAATTTTTATATATAGATAAAAAATGTTGTCACTAAATCAGAAATATTGTTTTAAAAGATAAATATAATATATAAAATAAAAAAATTTATATAAATATACCTATTCTAATTTATGTGAATAGTATTTTTTACATATATTAAGATTAAGTTATTTTTATTATTTATTACAACAGTATTTTTTATTTATATTTAACTTTATGTAATCAAGTGGTTATTTTGTAAAAGAATTAAATTATATAGTAAATAAATGTACTTAAATAAAATGAGAATATTTTCTATTTTTAAAATATTGATTTATGTAATTTATTGACATTATTTTTATTTATATTACAATAAATAACATGAATTTCTTAATATAGATAAAAAATGTTGTCACTGAATCAGAAATATTATTTTAAAAGATAAATGTAATATATAAAATAAATAAAAAACTTATATAAATATACATATTTTAATTTATGTGAAAATAGAATTTAATTTTATATGTTATATTCTAAAAGATAATATATAAGATTATAAAAATGTAGTAAATACAAAAATTGAATTTGAACTATTTTTGCATAAAATTTATATTAATATTATATTTTGTATCAAATAATCAAATGAGCACTTAGATTTTGTCATAAAAGAGTGTGTTTCTCATTCTAAACATCATGGTTCTTGTCCTTCCTCAAGCATTTTTAAAGTTTTTATTTTTTTTAAGAAAATGTTAGTCAACTTTTTATTATAATTAATGTTTGAAATTTAACCATCAACGATTAAAATTAGGTGTAGGTAAGTAGGCCGTCTCGCCCGGCATAAGCCCACAATGGTAACAGTCCCGCACTTTTACACGAACTTAATACATTAGTCTGCACCCGCCTCGCAGGCCTAGTTTTTAAAGAAACACTTAAATTTGAAAATAAATATAGTTTTTTCTCTTAAAAAAAGTCAATTACACTCAATTATATATATATATATATATATATATATATATATATATATATATATATATATTTAAAAATCTTAATAAATCTCTAACAAATACTCAATTACAAAAATTTTAACACAACCAAATCAAAAGAAATTTTGGATTAAACTTTTAGGATTAATTTGGTTTGAGTTGGCCTTGGTTAGTAGTTGTGGGTTTGCGGGTCAACCCATGAACCCCGTCGTCCAAACCCACATAGCTTGCGGATTATGTTGGACGGACCCAAAATCTTGCATAGCCATAGATTTTATAAAAAAAATGGTTTCTGGCTTGAACGAACCATAGGCCCTGCTATCTGATTCATGAACCTGAGTCTGTTTATCTACCCCTAGTTAAAATCAGTGACTCAAATGGGAATTAAAAAATAGAAGAACTAATTTGGTGAAATTATAGATAAAATAGGGGGACATATTTTGCAATTAAGCCTTAAATCAAAGTAAATTTGGAATTTTAGTGAATGCATATGTTACGTACATCTTATTGGACCTTGTTCAATGCATATGTTGTACTAAAGTCAAATTGGGTCTTAATCAATGCATAAATTTTACTTATGTCATATTTAAACTTATTGAATAATTCTCGTGTTACACTTATATTTTGAATCACCTAATTTTATAAATTTTTATTATCATATATTTTCAAAATATAAAAGGGTATTTATTATCATTTTTAAATATTTATTTTGTATAAAACACAAATTAAAAGACTAATGATAAGCATGCCTTATTTATCTTAATCAAATAATGTAAATATTACTTTCTTAATTGAAAAATATTACTAATATACTAATTTCAATATTTTTCTATTATAAAATATATTTAAGTATATTATATATTTATTACAATTTATAATAAATACAATATTTTTATACTTCACTTATATAGAATAAAGAAATTTCAGTCGCAAATTCGGTCGTTAATCTCAAAACAGAAATATGTATAGAGACCGAATTCGTTTCGGTCGCTATAATCTTCATATAGCGATCGAAATATCTTCAGTTGCTGTCTTCAACTACATATCGGTCGCTACTTCGGTGGCTAAAGTAATTTTGTTTTTTAACATATTCAGCAATCGAAATAGCCATCAAAGTTTTCAATGACCTTTCATTTCGGTCGCTAATTCAGTCATACATCATGACCAATTTCTGTTGCAAATTCAGTCACGAATTACCACGTTAACTGTATAGTTGCTAATTCGGTCGCTAACAGAGACCGAAAATTTTCGGTCGCTAATTTCGGTTGCTAAATTACATTTTTCTAGTTGTCGCGCTTGTAGCTATATGGGATGGGGATATAATGTTCCTTTCTTTTAAAGTTAAACTTGGATTTTGTAATTTGGCTTGACTTGATTGGTGGCACTACTTGTGACCATGATCTTGCTTCTGTTTCATAAATTTTTGGCAGTTCAAAAAAAAGAATCGTCTAAAATACTTCGTACTTTTATTTTATAAGTTCAAACGCTACTTTGCTAGTATTATGTTTGTTCGCGTAGTAGGAAGGACTTTGATGGAAATTTAAACTTCAAATTGTGACTAGCTATAAATGTAATTTCTTTTAAACTCATTGTGACAAAACAGATAAATTAGAATCAATACATCACTTTTTGTAAGTTGCAAATCTAATCGAATCAAGCTGTTTTTGTCTTGTCAATGCACTGGACACCATATACATGTGTGGTACGTTTCTCCCAACTTGTATAATCAGCCACATGTACTTTAATATGGGGTTCACTTTTTAATCTTTGATCTGGAGCAAATATATTTAAGTTGCAATAGAGTTTTTCACTTTAACTCTAATTACCAAATGGCATCTCCCCCAGCCTTGCACGTGATCTCACTGAAAAAGATATTAAAACAAAAAAGAAGAAAAGATTACGTTTCAAAAGGCTCTTTGAATCGAAATAGTTTGGTGTTAGATACTTCATTGACAAGTTTTAGATATTTAAATTTAAATTATATTCAATATAAATAAATTATATATAATATGTAAGAAAAATATGAGTACTCTTTATTGCGTAATCTTTATTATTTAAAAAACTATAAATGAATATGAATAAATTATATATATATATATATATATCATTAGGACCACTCTAGAAGTCTTTTGTTAGATAGTCAATGCCATATTTTTTTCCCCTTTATGTATCCAATGGGATATGAATCTGGGAGATAAATTTCATAAAGGGGTTTTTGTGAAAAACTTGCTTTTGTTAAAGGAAGCATCAGTGAAGAGTATATATGAGTGTGCATGTCTCGCGGAAAAAAGGAAGTTCGACAGCACATGTATATGCTCGAACAAAGAGATTCTTCTTTTCAAGTATCTTAAATTTTATATGATTATTAGGTTTGAAAATTGGTGTAACCTTTAAAACCCATTGTAGGAGTAGTTTAAGTCGGTGCTCTTGGAGGGTACACATAATGAAAATAGACCTTGAGAATGTAAAATAAACAAGGGCCTTGATGATCATATATTAGGTGTTCTTACCGAGTTCTACCTCGACCGATCTTGTTAGTGGTGGCTTCTGATGGATGATATGATATATGTCCTCTGCATCATCTTCCTATTGTAAGTGAGATGTGAATGTCTGCAAATTGACTCTGATGCTTAAGTCAATAGGTGTTTAGATGAATATCTTCTGTATTGAATAGAACTTACATTTCTCCTATGACGTCTTCTTTATAATGACCATTGGTAACTACCAAGTATCGTCCATTATGGACGTGTATGCGTCGTGGGTGGTCGATTTGCCCTAATTGAGTACTTGGTGTGTCCCTTACGGTACATTAAGCATTAGCTAGGTCTAAAAATATATATAGATGAAAGCTGAGGATGGTTTATGAACACCCTTACAAGAGGTATAAATTACAAAGTGGTATTTTTTGGAATAAAAAGAAAAAAGGGAGGTATATTATCAAAAGAGGGAGGTATGAATAATAATTATATGTTGAACACATTGGTCTGACTCATTGTGGGCCAGTCCATGTCACGTTCGTTAATTTTGAGTCCAGACCAATGTAGGTAATATTTAATTGGGCAAAAAATGTGAAACAGTTCTTTTTTTTTTTTTTTCCAAGCTAACTAGAGTTGATTCACTTTGACAGTAAAATAATTGAGGACAATAACGGATACAAATCAATAATTATTTCCTGATAGATAAAAATACCTTTTTCGGGAATACTTTTTAGTAAAATA
This sequence comes from Glycine max, assembly GCF_000004515.6. Lineage (NCBI taxonomy): Eukaryota > Viridiplantae > Streptophyta > Magnoliopsida > Fabales > Fabaceae > Glycine > Glycine max. Next base: position 1,853,487 of record NC_038256.2, on the reverse strand, counting down.
AAAATACTTTTAATATGTATTTGATATTTTTAAAAGCATTTTTTGAATATAACTATTATTCTCATGTTATTGGAAAACAACATACTTGTTTCTCATCATGAGAATAAACATTGAGAAATTTAATAAAAATAATTTATACTTAATTTATCAAATTAGTAACACATTTAAATAAAAGTTTAATGTCTATGTACTTCTATCGTTATTTAATCACAAATTATCATTTGAATTATTTTAAGATAAAGTTGTGATTGGATGATTATGTAAAACAAATTTCATTATCAATACATAATTTTTTTCTCTTTAAATAAATTCTTATATATATATATATATATATATATATATATATATATATATATATATATATATCCACCCCTAATTGATGGTATAGAAATTTAATTTTGTAGATGACTATATAAGGACAATAGAGGTGTATTGTCTATCACAAATTATTAGGTGATCTAAAATCATCATGTTATTTATAATTTTGACTAATAATTATTTGACACATAAATAATTTAAAATATTAAATTAATTGAAATTCTTTAAATTAAGAAATAATCTAGTTAATCCTTATTAGATAGACATGTAAGAATAATATGATTATTGATCCAAACTGTGAATGATGGATAGTGCTAAACAATCTAATAATTTGTCGTAGAGAAAAGAGCATGACATATGAAACTCACAAATTCTAGTGCTTGCCAACAACGATATTATTGATCCTGTAATTATATTTTTCACCTTCTATTTTTATTTTATTTTTTGTCCATTATGGTTTTGAATGAGTAAAATTCCTTTAGTGGACCAAAATTCTGTGGTACTAGGTTTGTTTGCATCTTAAAAAACGTTGCTAACTGTCCAACTTAGATTTTAGTTCAAACACGTCAAAGCTTGTATTTTTTTTGCGAATGACATTAGTTGCTTCTCTTTTATTTTTCCACTCTCTTCTTCGCGTGATTTCTTTTCCACTCCGCAATCACAAGGCATGGAGAACATTCTGGGTCTCATCAAACTTCGTATCAAAAGAGGCACTAATCTCAAAGTTTGTGATACTCGTACCTGTGACCCATATGTCTTTGTCACCATGGCCGAACAGGTTAGAAGCTTGAGATTATACTTTCTTATTGGGTATGAATTATATTTTTCTATTCTGCACCTTGATTAATTATAGGATTTGTATTGAGACTAGAGGCAGTGAAAAAGAGCTTCAAAGGTCCTAAGTTCTTCGCATCCAGGTCTTCAAGATCTGTGTGCGAATTCCTCTAACAAAAACTAACAAATTAACCATTAAGATTTGTTGATAAAAAAAAAAATGTGTGCACCGGTGCATTTTAATGTATTTCAAGGAGTGGAGTGGATACCATTTTTGTATGATCTATTTTGATCTCTTATTTTTAAGTAAATCACTATTGCATTTTTTAAATTTAAGGAGCGATTCAATTAGAGATTAAATGTTAACGATGCCAAGTTGAATCTAAAACCTTATTTTTCATTGGTAATCAATGATTAAATTCACTTTTTGCCACGGCTATTTGTTGCTCTCAAATCTCAATTGCTTGGTCTGAAGACTTGATCTCATATTGATGCAGAAACTGAAAACTGGTGTTGTGAAAGATAGCATTAATCCAGAGTGGAATGAAGAATTGACACTTTATGTAAGCAATGTTAATATTCCCGTACATCTGGTGAGTACTGAATGAAATAGTCTATATCATGCATCAGTAATGTTGCTACCTGCTAGGCTATATATCATTACCAGAATAGCCTAATTTTAAATTGGTGATTGCTTGGAATAATTGTGTTGTTTGTAATAATTCATGGTCATAACATTTTGAAATTTTGTAACGCTCATCAGTTTTGAAAGCCAAATTGAATGGCTGTTAATGGATGATAATGGCCAATAATGAATTGTAACAGCCAATAATGAGTGGTAATGGCTGGTAAATGCATTCTTGATGGTAGAATGCCTATATAAGCACATGAATTTGGTCCCTGAGCTCATCCCTTCGAATTCAATCTTATACACCATCTAGAGAGTAGAAAGAGAGAGCTTGGAAGAACCAAAACAAGAAACTCTTCATAGGAATGGCTGGAGGTATGATTTGATCTGTAATTTCCGCATTTTATTAATAACCTGTGTTTCTTTGTAGTTTGTAATATCACAGGTTAAAAGAGATTTGTTCTAACATTTGGTATCAGAGCAGGAATTGCCTCTGCCTTGTCCATTTTCGTTTTTCGGTATTTTCCGATTTGATTTTGTTTATGGTATGAAGGGCCTTGTTTCTTAAAAAATAAAATTAGAAATATGTATTTCGTTTGATTTCCTTAATTTTGGCTTTTGAATCGTGAAAAATGGTGTCCGAATGAATGAAAAACAAACGGGTCTGCGTATGGGTCGGGTTTGACCCGCTAAAGGTTGAAGATGATGAACAGTGTTTTAAAAAAAAAAAAAAAAAAAAAGACAAAAACTCCTACGTTTTGTGCTAGCTGGGTGTCGAACCCTTGACTCTGAGAACACTAATATATGTGCGGACCACTAAACTAGTAAGGCTTTTTTGATATGTTGTCGTTTTTAATACCTTATATACACATTGTGCTTTACAGTTTTTTGAATTTTGATTTAATTTATGCATGAATATATTCTAGAACATTTTATTCTATGCATATATATATGAAATCAAATGCATAATATTATATTTCAATTATAAAATTATATGAGAATCTTATTCATAATTATATTGTATCTTGATTTTGAAATGCAAAATACTATTTATTCTCATATAATAAATTTTTATGTCTAAGTGATCTTTATGATTTTGATTAATTATGGATTAGCCACAGCATCTATATTTGATTAAAATTATATATTAAGTTGGTTAAAGATCATATAAGGAATTAGACATAATATTGTAATTAATTATACTTATATAATGAATTTTATCTCACAAGAATTTTTATTATATCTGTATAATTAATTGGGATAAAATGACGTATTATTTTTCATGATTTACCCACAGGCATCATGATATATGTATAATTTGTCGATTTTATCATAAAGTAAAAATTTACGATAGAAATTAAATTATTTTCATATTGTACCCGTAAAGCATGAATATTAAGCAAATAATTTGATTATTCTATCATAAGGTTTAATTGTTTCTTATTGAATTAAAAATTTAGCCCACAGGCAATTTTTATGTCACAAGATTCAATTTTATGGTATGTTTACATTGGTAAAAGATACAATTAAGATTAGTATGCCTCAAATTTTGACATAAGCCTTTGAATTTTGCAGCTTCTCAAACTATTAATTTTTCTGATATTCAATGTGATGTTCCCGAACTCAAAGGAGATAACTATAAGATATGGAAGGAGAGAATTCTTTTACAATTGGGGTGGATGGACATAGATTATGCTATAAGGAAAGACGAACCACCTGCAATCACAAATGAAAGTAGCCCAGCTGACGTTGCGCTATATGAGCGGTGGGAACGATCCAACCGGCTCAGCGTGATGTTCATTAAGACTAAAATCTCGGCTGGGATACGTGGTTCTGTTGACCAGCATGAAAAGGTCCGAGACTTGCTTAAGGCCATTGATGACCAGTTCATCACTTCAGATAAGACTTTAGCAAGCACCTTGATCATGAAGTTTTCTTCTCTTCGGCTCACCAGTGTGAAAGGTGTGCGTGAGTACATCATGAAAATGCGAGATATTTCAGCTCAACTTAAGAAACTAGAGGTTGATATGTCTGAGTCCTTCCTAGTGCATTTCATTTTGAACACCCTTCCGCATGAATATGGGCCATTTAAGATTTCCTACAACACACATAAAGATAAATGGTCTATCAATGAATTAATGACCATGTGTGTTCAGGAAGAAGAAAGGCTTGTAATGGAGATGGGTGAGAGTGCACTACTGACTACTGCTTATGGGAAGAACAAAGCAATTAAGTCTCAAGCTTATCAGAAGGGGAATGGTAAAATACCACCTCAAGCTGATATTAAGAAGGTGGCAAAGTGTTTCTTTTGCAAGAAGAAGGGACACATGAAAAAGAATTGCCCCGGATTCCAGAAATGGCTTGAGAAGAAAGGTAAATCAATCTCATTAGTATGTTATGAATCTAATATGGTTAGTGTTAATATTAACACCTGGTGGATTGATTCTGGATCTACTATTCATATTGCAAATTCTTTACAGGGTATGCAAAACCTAAGGAAACCAGTGGGAAGTGAGCAAAGCATTTTATCAGGCAATAAGCTAGGCTCACATGTGGAGGCCATTGGAACTTGCATTTTGACTTTAAGTAGTGGCTTTATTTTAAAATTAGAAAGGACTTTTTATGTACCAAGTTTTTCCCGAAACTTGATTTCTATTTCAAGGCTTGTACCGTTTGGATATTCCTTTAATTTCAAAGACACATCATTTGAGTTATTTTATAATTCTGAATGTGTTGGGAATGGTATATTGTCTGATGGTCTTTATCTTCTTGGTTTACAAAATAATGCCACTTATAGTTCTATGCATGTTCAAACTGGTATTAAAAGGTGTAATATTAATGAGAATTCCTCTATGTTATGGCACCGGAGATTAGGACATATCTCCATTGAGAGGATTAAAAGGTTAGTGAAAGATGGGGTACTCAATACTCTAGATTTTGCTGACTTTAAGACTTGTATGGACTGCATTAAGGGTAAGCAGACCAACATGTCTAAGAAAGGTGCTAATAGGAGTTCAAGCATATTAGAAATAATTCATACTGATATTTGTTGTCCAGATATGGATGCACATGGTCAGAAATATTTTATCACCTTTATAGATGATTATTCACGATATATGAATGTTTATTTGCTTCATAACAAATACGAAGCATTGGATGTCTTCAAAGTCTTTAAGGCTGAAGTTGAGAACCAATGTGGCAAGCAAATAAAAATAGTGAGATCAGATAGAGGTGGAGAATACTATGGCAGGTATACTGAGAATGGACAAGCACCTGGTCCCTTTGCAAAGTTCCTTCAAGAACATGGGATTGTTGCCCAATACACTATGCCTGGTTCTCCGAATCAGAATGGTGTGGCAGAAAGAAGGAACCGAACATTATTGGACATGGTGCGGAGTATGCTTAGCAACTCCAATCTTCCTAAATCCTTGTGGGCTGAAGCACTAAAGACGGCAGCGTATATATTAAATCGTGTTCCAACCAAGGCTGTCCCAAAGACACCTTTTGAGTTATTTAAAGGTTGGAAACCGAGTTTGAAACATATGCGCGTTTGGGGTTGTCTGTCTGAGGTGAGAATATATAACCCACAAGAGAAGAAACTTGACCCGAGGACCATTAGTGGGTATTTCATTGGATATGCCGAAAGGTCTAAAGGTTATAGGTTTTATTGTCCACATCATATTACTAGGATTGTGGAATCAAGAAATGCCAAATTTATTGAAAATGATTTGATCAGTGGGAGTGATCAATTGAGGGACTTAGGTTCTGAAATTGATTATATAGAATCTCAACCTTCCACGTCAAATGAAAGATTGGTTGTAATTCATACCCCTCAAGTTCAAAGGGATGATGAACAACACATGATTGGCATTCCACAAACTGTTGTTGATAATCTAGTAGATCAAGTTGATCATCAAATTCATGAAAATGATGAACAACCAGTTGAACAACATGATCCCCAAGAAAATGTTGATGCAACATTAAGGAGGTCTACTAGAGTAAGAAAATCAGCTATTCCTAGTGATTATATTGTATATTTGCAAGAATCTGACTATAATATTGGAGCTGAAAATGATCCTGAAACTTTTGATCAAGCCATGAGTTGTAAAGAGTCAAATTTATGGTATGATGCCATGAAGGATGAGATGAGTTCCATGCAGAGTAACAAAGTTTGGAACCTTGTAGAGTTGCCTAATGGGGCGAAGGCCATTGGATGTAAATGGGTCTTTAAGACCAAAAAGGATTCATTAGGCAACATTGAGAGATACAAGGCAAGACTTGTTGCTAAGGGATTTACTCAAAAGGAAGGAATAGATTATAAAGAGACTTTTTCTCCAGTATCTAAGAAAGATTCTCTTCGTATAATCTTGGCATTAGTTGCTCATTTTGACCTTGAGTTGCAACAAATGGATGTGAAAACAGCTTTCTTAATGGTGATTTAGAGGAGGAGGTTTATATGAAACAACCTGAAGGTTTCTCCTCTAATAGTGGTGAGCATTTGGTTTGCAAGCTTAATAAATCTATATATGGTTTAAAACAAGCTTCCCGTCAGTGGTACCTTAAGTTTCATGGGATAATTTCTTCATTTGGTTTTGATGAAAACCCCATGGATCAATGCATATACCACAAGGTTAGTGGGAGTAAAATATGCTTTCTTGTTTTATATGTAGATGATATTTTACTTGCAGCCAATGATCGGGGTTTGCTACATGAGGTGAAACAATTTCTCTCTAAGAATTTTGACATGAAGGATATGGGTGATGCATCTTATGTCATCGGCATTAAGATTCATAGAGATAGATCTCGAGGTATTTTGGGTCTATCACAGGAAACCTATATTAACAAAATTCTAGAGAGATTTCGGATGAAAGATTGTTCACCAAGTGTTGCTCCCATTGTGAAGGGTGATAGGTTTAATTTGAACCAATGTCCAAAGAATGACTTTGAGAGGGAACAAATGAAAAACATTCCTTATGCTTCAGTTGTTGGAAGCCTCATGTATACTCAAGTATGCACAAGGCCTGACATTGCTTTTGCAGTTGGAATGTTAGGAAGATATCAGAGTAATCCAGGTATTGACCACTGGAGAGCTGCTAAGAAAGTGTTGAGGTACCTTCAAGGGACCAAAGATTACATGCTTATGTATAGACAGACAGACAATCTAGATGTGATTGGTTATTCAGACTCAGACTTTGCTGGTTGTGTTGACTCTCGTAGATCAACATCTGGGTACATTTTCATGATGGCTGGTGGAGCTATTTCATGGAGGAGTGTTAAGCAGTCTTTGACTGCTACTTCTACCATGGAAGCTGAGTTTGTCTCTTGTTTTGAGGCTACATCACATGGTGTATGGCTTAAAAGTTTCATTTCTGGGCTGAAGATAATTGATACTATTTCAAGGCCTTTAAGAATTTTTTGCGATAACTCAGCTGCTGTCTTTATGGCTAAGAATAACAAAAGTGGAAGTCGAAGTAAGCACATCGACATTAAGTACTTAGCCATTAGAGAAAGAGTAAAAGACAAGAAAGTGGTCATTGAGCATATAAGCACTGAGTTGATGATCGCTGATCCTTTAACTAAAGGCATGTCACCGTTTAAATTTAAGGATCATGTAGAAAGAATGGGACTTGGTTCCAATTTATGATTGTATACATATATGTAAAAATTGAAACTTTTATATTATGATATTTTCTCATATTTTGGTGCACATTGATTTATTTGAGAAAAATTATGTTTTGGACCAAGAATAAACATTGGGTTTATTCATGAAGTTTTATTACCACTTTAAGTATACTGCTTGGGAAATTGAGTATATTGTAATACATAGATGATATTACTCGTTATAAGAGGAACTATCACTATGATTCATATATTCATTTCTTAAGAAGATTGAGCATTAAGTCAAAATGTTTGGACCAAGTGGGAGAATGTAATAATTCATGGTCATAACATTTTGAAATTTTGTAACGCTCATCAGTTTTGAAAGCCAAATTGAATGGCTGTTAATGGATGATAATGGCCAATAATGAATTGTAACAGCCAATAATGAGTGGTAATGGCTGGTAAATGCATTCTTGATGGTAGAATGCCTATATAAGCACATGAATTTGGTCCCTGAGCTCATCCCTTCGAATTCAATCTTATACACCATCTAGAGAGTAGAAAGAGAGAGAGCTTGGAAGAACCAAAACAAGAAACTCTTCATAGGAATGGCTGGAGGTATGATTTGATCTGTAATTTCCGCATTTTATTAATAACCTGTGTTTCTGGAGTTGTAAATTCCCAAGGTTAAAAGAGATTTGTTCTAACATTGTTCTCTTCAGACAGTTTCAGACAAAGACACTTTCTCTGTAGATGACAGCATGGGCGATGCAGAGATAGACTTAAAGCCGTATCTTCAGTGTGTGAAGATGGACTTGAGCGATCTTCCTGATAGCCATGTAGTCAAGAGGGTTCAACCAGATAGGACTAACTGCCTTGCTGAAGAGAGCAGCTGCATATGGAAGAATGGAAAACTCATCCAAGAGATGAGTTTAAGATTGAGAAATGTTAAGTCTGGGGAAATAACTGTGGAAATTGAGTGGGTTAATCTTCCAGATTCAAAGGGCTTATCAGAAGTTGAGTTTTAGGTGTGTGTGCATGCCTTAACTTTATGCTGTACTACTTGAGCTGATATACGTAACATATCATAAGTTGATGTTACTATGTAACTTTTGGAGTGAAAACTAGAACTAGGTGAGTTGCAGAAATATCTAATCTAATCTTAAGTTTATATTACGATGACATGATCAGTGCTAGTAACCAAGTATTTAGTATTTCTCAAGAATTGCTGCTGGACATACCTCACAAACATAGGCATTTAATGAGTAAAGATTAGTGGACACTTCTCCACTTAAACATTTCATTAGCACCAAATATTTTTCTCTATCACTGCCTTCTTATCACATTATATCACCCATCATACGTACATTTTTTTCTCTCTGTTTCTTAATAGGTGTCATTTAGATTGGAGGTGTCCACTAATAATTTTTTATTTCATATTGCCATCAGCTTGATCTAAAATTAAGGGATCAACAGTTAAAAATAATTATGTAAAGGAGCTTGTAGCTTCAATCAAATTGGCCCTATTATGTTCAGGTTGTAGGCAGACACCTTTATCAGAAATCTAGTGCTAGATTTCTGATATGGAAACATATCATAGAGGTAAATGTAAAGGAGAGGATCGGTAGCAAGCTCTAGAATTGATTGAATTGAAATTGGCGATAGATATATGATGAGAATCCTGAAATTGGCCAAATACAGGCTAAAGGCCCAAGTGGAGAAGGGCGAAGGCCCAAGTGGAGAAGGATAAAGCCCCCGAGTGGAGAAGGATGAAAACCCAAGTGGAGAAGGATGAAGGTCCAGAGGCAGAGACACTATCAAGACAATTAATTGTTGCTGAAGGCCCAAACTAACTTGAAGGCCCAAGTTTAATAAGTTTTTAGTTATAATTAATTTTTATTGTAATTTTGGCCCAAACTGTTTACAAGGCCCATGTCTATTTTTATCTTTTTGTTCAGATACACTATAAGTATTTGTTTTTGTTTTCAATAAAAAAAAACTTTTGGCATTTTGATAAAATTTGGTGAGTTTCTCTCTGGGTTCCTTGTTGATGTGAATCTTACGGGGCGGATCGTTTGATACAGGCTACGAAGGTTTGGATGACACCACTTCCAGTGAAGGAAGATAAGTCATGGTAGACGCCACTTCCAGTGAAGGAAGATAAGTCAAGGTAGACGCCACTTCCGGTTAAGGAAGATAAGTCTGGGTAGACGCCACTTCCAATGAAGGAAGATAAGTCTGGGTAGACGCCACAAGGATTACCTTGATAAGTCTGATAATTGGTTCAACAAGGAACCCAGAGAGAAACTCACCAAATTTTATCAAAATGCCAAAAGTTTTTTTTTATTGAAAACAAAAACAAATACTTATAGTGTATCTGAACAAAAAGATAAAAATAGACATGGGCCTTGTAAACAGTTTGGGCCAAAATTACAATAAAAATTAATTATAACTAAAAACTTATTAAACTTGGGCCTTCAAGTTAGTTTGGGCCTTCAGCAACAATTAATTGTCTTGATAGTGTCTCTGCCTCTGGACCTTCATCCTTCTCCACTTGGGTTTTCATCCTTCTCCACTCGGGGGCTTTATCCTTCTCCACTTGGGCCTTCGCCCTTCTCCACTTGGGCCTTTAGCCTATATTTGGCCAATTTCAGGATTCTCATCAATATAAGTGAAGTCTACAAGAGGAAGATGCATCGAAACTAACAACAACTGCATACTAGCTACTGTAACAGTTATAACAGAACAAGAGTTACCTAATAATTATAACAGAGTAAGTAATAACAATCACATGATAGCTAGTTATACTCCGTTATCCTTGAAGATCTTAGCCTGTTTGGATAAGTTTATTCATAAGTATTTATAGGAGAAGAAAATAAGAAGTAAAAAAAGAAATGAGTTTTTTCATAAACTAAAATTGTCTTATACATAAATAAAAAAATCATATTTTAGAAAAGATATATGAGAGTTTTTACAAAGTAGCTTATGCATAAGCTAATTTTATTTTATAGAGAAGTCTATTTCATTTTTTTTTCTTTTCCTGGAAGTACTTATGAAGAAATTTATCCAAACAAGCCCAGTGTTACTTATAAAATCTACTGAGAAAGTGTAGTTAGTTAAACTTTAAACTTTATTTCAAGTCTGAATCGGCTATCATCATTTGTGACCAATTGAGTTGCTTGGAGAGTGGTTTTCTTATTTTATTAAAAGAATAAGGCCTGGCCAGTGGTCAGCAATGCTGAGATGTGTGCATCACGAGCCATACTGAGAAGATGGTAGCAGATCATGTTGCTTTAGTTATGCATGTACTTTGAATTTCAGCATTTGCTACCTGTAACATCTGGGGTGGCTATTTGTAAACTTCTATTCTTGAGTCATCGTGACTTAATAGAACGGTGTTGCAAATAGCGATGATATATACTAGAAGTATAAGAAGAGCCTAAAATGATTACCGAAATTAAAGGTAAAGGTAATGAAAACGAATATGGTCAATATGATTTATATTGATAAGGCATTAACGAGACCAGTGTTTCACATAATCAAGTACTTCGATTGGGGACTTACTATAACACAAACAAAAATGTCTAACTTCAACACAAACACACGATTTAAATACATAAAAAAAAATAGCAAAATAAATTTTAGTATTTTTTGGTTAAGACTACAAGTATAATGTATTCTTTGAGAGATGGAATCTTAATTCAAATAGGAAACATTTACAATATAGTGAAATTTGCTCTCTTAACCACCATGTGCGCGGATTAACTTATGCAGGATTGTTCCGGTTTTATCGGTATAGTCTTGAGTTTAAGTTTTAACATTCAATTGTGTTAAAGATCCATGCTTAATTGGATCAAAGTATCTTCATGAAAATTATAGATCTTTAAATTTTCTAGACACCAAGATCACTTTAATCACATTATTGGATCTCAAGTTATGATTGCTCCACTTCCTCGTGCTCTACTAGTTCATTCCATAAGCAATATTTTCTTTTTTTTGAAGGGATAAGCAATATTTTCTTTTTTTGAAGGGATAAGCAATATTTTCTAAAATCACAAAAACACAACGTAATACAACACAAAGTCCTAAACAAAATAAATTAAGAAAATAATGATAGAATGAAACAAAAAAATAGCCCAAAATGCATGCAAAACAATGCTAAAATATGATGGAGGATGCATCAATCTCGATATCTCTTTCCGTCTAATGAATTAATTGATGTACCTCTACTTAAGTGATAATGACTTTTGTATTGTATATAAAAAACAATGTGAATCAGATAATTTTGATCAGTAATCTTCCCTATCCTTATTATGAAAAGAGAATTCAAGAAATTACTTTATTGTTTATTGAACAGAAAAAATAATTAAGAGTATTTTGTAAAATAAAATGAATAATTTACAAAGAATCTTAAAAAAGAACAGAACAAACTTTCTAAAACGTTTCTATATATATAACAGAGGAAATATTTAATATTAAAATTTAATAGACCTGTGCTAATATCAATTCAAATTTATATATACCTTTTGTTACATAAAAGTTTTAGAAGAACATATTCTAAAAGCATTTATTATGATTTATCGTTAAGTTACTAATCACCCAACAATATAATATATATATATATATATATATATACCCACGTAACACATAAATCTTGACATTGGATTTTCGAGAATAGAATGAATGAATTATTGAATAACATCCATGACATAAAAAAATCTCCCTTAGTCTTAACTCACCATCACCTGAATATGACTACAATAACTTTTTCTGAAAAAAAAATATGTATCAGCATGCATTTTCTATTTTTTTTTTTATATGGTTTGTCTTGACAGATAAATATGTGTGTAAGACCCTAAACTTATATTTAAAAAACAAATGAAACATGTGTCCACTAGCAAGTAGATATTAATTATATGGTTCTCCAGAAACAACATGAGAGGATCCAAATTTCTTGTGGTCCTTTCTATGACTTCACTGGATGTCGCTACATATAATTTCTATAGAGTGTGCCATTAATTAGTGTATTTGAGATTCAGAGAACACGAGCATTTCCTCTCTTTAGAGGGATAAGGATTTTGTTCATTAATATTTTAGTAATTCCCCGTGTCTTTGCTTCAAAACTTGTAAGGAGAAGACTTCAGTTCTGGCGCGTTTAGCTCCACTTACTGCTAGAAATTGTTTTGGTATTTCAATTGACACAAGCCACAAACTTGGTCATCAATTGTGTTTGAATAATCAATATGCGTAATGACAAATAACCATAAATTCCTGAACACGTTTTACATACACTTGTAGTAATATGCAAGAATATACCAGGTGCTCATTCTACCCAGAAAACATCACATGCAACTAATAAATCAATTAGTGACAAAATAATTGGCATATAGACAAAAAGATGTACAAAAATCTTGGGAGTTTGTTAGTTTGTTAAAAGATATTTTTTTTTTGTTCCCGAGATATTGGATTGTAAGGTTATGGTTTAATGCTATTGTGTTTACCTTATCTCCCAAAGCTTGATTTTTATTCAAACAAGGCAAGAGCGCCAAACAAAACAAGCAATGGCTGCTTCTACTTCTCCAAACTTCACAACATCTTTGCATAAGAACTCCCACAAAACAAAGTTTCCTTCTTTACCAGGGAAGAAAACTCTGCACACCAAACTTAGTTTCTCATTTTCTTTTCCGTTCAATAAATCGATACGTGTGAAATCCATTGGCACGGCGAAGTATGATGAAGTTGTGGTGGATGAAGAGTTGGACAAGATTAGAAGGCTGCAGAATGGTTCAGATGTTAGAGGAGTGGCATTGGAGGGTGAAAAGGGCAGAACAGTTGACCTTACTCCTCCTGCAGTTGAGGCAATATCAGAGAGTTTTGGAGAGTGGATTATCAAAGGTTTAAAGAAGGAAAAAGGATACCCTGTAGAGAATGTTAGAGTGTCTCTCGGGCGTGACCCTCGAGTCACAGGGTCCAAATTGAGCGTCGCAGTCTTTGCAGGTCTGGCTCGCGCCGGTTGCATGGTGTATGATATGGGACTAGCCACCACCCCGGCTTGTTTCATGAGCACTTTGTTGCCTCCATTTGCCTATGATGCTTCAATGATGGTAGGCTACCAAAATTTATAATAGCAATAACTTGCTAGTAGCCTAGTGCTACTTTATGTTGAAATTTATAACCAAATTGAGTATAGTTCAATTAGTTGGATAAGATGTGTGAGTATTATAAATCTCCTGGTGCCGTGTTCAATTCTTACGGATAAAAAAATGTTAAAATTTATAAACTAACAAAAAATTCAAATTGTTACTAAATTTATAATAGGAATATTGGAAGGCTTATAATGTAGATGTGCACAATAATTAGGCCTAATACTAATGCTGCAAATGAATTATGCATTTTGTGCTGCAGATGACAGCTTCTCACTTGCCATACACCAGAAATGGTCTGAAATTTTTTACAAAGAGAGGTGGACTGACTTCAACAGAGGTGGAGGAAATATGTGAAAAAGCTGCTCGTAAATATGCAAATAGGATGGCCAAGGTGTCTACTTTGCTTAATGTTCTTCCAACAAAAGTTGATTTTATGAGCACCTACTCAATGCACCTACGAGAAATCATCAAGGAGAGAATCAATCATCCTTTGCATTATGACACTCCACTCCAGGGATTTCAGGTTTGACTAATTATACAGTATAATATACATAAATATTTATTGTTTGTTTGTTACACATGCCTCTCTGGAGTATATTCTAATTCACCCTCATTTTATCCTTTATATTGGGTTCTTAGTAGCTACAATATTTAGTACTATTTATATTTATCTATATAGTATAATATGATTGAGAGATAATCATGTTCGTTGAACATGCAGTTAGGAGTTTGATTCTTAGACCCGTATGTATGAAAGAATATTTGATGGAAAACTTAACCCCTTAAATAGATTAGTCCTTAACTTCTGAACAGGATGAGTCTAAAAAGATGAAATATTTAGGGCAATTCATCCACTCCCAAATAAAATTCTTCTAACAAAATAATAAATTACTGCAAATTAAATGTAAATGTGAAATAGTTGATTGTCTTAGTTTATAACATATAGGGGACTGTCATCCTATTAAAACATCATCTATGTTGTGCTTTAATTTAAGTCTTTATCCTCTATTCTTATTGTCATTGGACATTATGTTCTGAAAATTTTACACTTTCATTGCAATGAAACAAAAACTACAGATAATAGTAAATGCTGGAAACGGCTCAGGAGGGTTCTTCACATGGGATGTGTTAGACAAACTTGGTGCAGATACCTTTGGCTCTCTACATCTTAACCCTGATGGAATGTTTCCAAATCACATTCCCAACCCTGAGGACAAAACTGCCATGGCACTCACCAGAGCAGCAGTGCTACAAAACTCAGCTGATCTTGGAATAGTTTTTGACACCGATGTCGACCGAAGCGGCGTGGTTGATAGCAAAGGGAATCCAATAAATGGTGACAAGCTGATTGCTCTCATGTCTGCAATTGTGCTGAGGGAACATCCAGGATCAACCATAGTGACTGATGCTCGTACTAGCATGGCACTCACTAGATTCATAACTGATAGAGGTGGTCACCATTGCCTATACCGTGTCGGATACAGAAATGTCATTGACAAGGGAGTGCATCTTAACAATGACGGAATTGAAACGCATCTTATGATGGAAACATCTGGTCATGGTGCTCTCAAAGAAAATCATTTCCTTGATGACGGTTGGTTAAAGTTAATATTCATGAATGTTTTTGTTTCATTGTTTTGATTTGCCATGTTGTTATTGATAATGTTTTTGCCTTTTTAATGAAGGGGCTTACATGGTGGTGAAGATTATAATTG
Source organism: Glycine max (assembly GCF_000004515.6). Classification (NCBI taxonomy): domain Eukaryota; kingdom Viridiplantae; phylum Streptophyta; class Magnoliopsida; order Fabales; family Fabaceae; genus Glycine; species Glycine max. Next base: position 1,838,305 of record NC_038256.2, on the reverse strand, counting down.
AAATGGTTAGGATGAAGCTTGCTGGATCAAATGAAGGGATTGGTAGTCTTATAGAAGATCTTGAAGAACCGTATGAATCAGTGGAACTTAGGATAAATATCATCTCTGAACCTCGACTTGCTAAAGCCAAAGGAATCGAGGCTATTGAAATATTTAGAAATTACATTGAGGTATACTTTGGATCTTATAAGAAAATGCTTTAATTATGTTTTTTTTATTATAACTAAAATTTCTTGAAAATCACAAATTTGAAAGGATCTCACTTCTTATTTAGGGTGTGTTTGATTTAGAGAATGGAAATAGAAAAAATAAAAATAGAATTTTTTTTTGAATTAAATTAGAGTGTAAGAAGTGTGAGACTCATATGGGGTCACACAATTTTTTCTCTATTTCTCTCCTCTCTCCCTCAATCAAACACACCCTTAATGAATTTTTACTTATAATTTTGTGGTTTCTAATAATTTTGTTACTAGTAATAGAGAATGTTAGTAAAAGTATGTTGAAGAGTATTGTGCTAGCACTTCTAATCTTATAATCCAAATCCATATCGAGGTTTTAAATTAAAGTCCGGATCACGGTTTCATTGTGATCCTTGATGTTGCATGAAATTGCAGACAAATGCTGCAGATGAAGCTGCAATTTCAGTCACAATAATAATTCCAAAAAAACCTTGAAATTGGCTTTGTGAATTGTTTTTCAAAACCTTGCTCCATATTTTGAAAACATTGTGGTTATCAAAGATTCAAAACATAAAAGAGTTTCTTTCTATACAGGAAGGGAGACTTAAAGGGTGGGAGTTAGACTCATGTGGTGATTGTTGGGTGAGTGAAGGGTGCCTTGTAGATACAAATGACACCCCAGCTCCCATTGATGCTCAAATGTACAGGTGGAATCAAGTTAAAGAAAATTCAAGCAGCGCTTCAATAGATCCGATTTTACATTTCTTTATGTTTTGCTCATCAAAACTGATTTAATTGTGACAAATTCAGGGCAAAAGTATCAAACGATGAGCATGCACAACATGGTTGGGTTCACATGAGGCAGAGTATTCACAACCCAAACATTGCTGTGAACCTGCAATCATCTGTTCGGGGAGGTTGCTTGTCTATGGCAAGAGCTTTTAGAGATGAGTATGTCATTTTGCCACATTAATGTCTTCAAAAGCATTTTTGAGGGCTTTAATTTTGTTAGCTGATTTAATTTGCTTATTCAATCATTGCAGGTTCCTCAAAGCAAGTGGAGTTCATACATTCCTTGACATTACTCAAGTTGATAAGTTTGCTGAAAATGGCTCCAAAGCCTAATTTGCAATACTTAATAAAAATGCTGAGAGTCTGCAGATTGAAGCCTTCATCAAAGCTCAAACTTCTGTATAATTTCAATATTATAGTAGTTTAAGTGAATTATTGCAACATAAACTTTAAGAAAAGGAAAAGAAAGTATACAACTACAATTGAGTACATAGTAAAAAAAGTATAACAGTGTTTCCATAAAAAAAAATAAAAAAGTATAATAGTGTTAGGTAAGCAAAGCAACATTTCAATCATAATTACTGATTCCTGTCATAAGCTTTTGAATAACATATATCAGTTCAAACTCCGCAATTGGATTAGAGACAATTGGTATTGCAGGTAACTCCTCTATGTTGTCTTTTGAAAGATTTTAGTATGATCTATTAGTTGGAATTTTAGGAGATCCTTATAAAATACCAATAACCATCAGGAATACATTAAGTTAGATTATTAAGAAGAGTTTTAGGAATACCTAAATCCATAATAATTGATCAAACAAACACAACGGAATCTGAATCCTTATGTGATTTCTGATTTATGTGTTATTCTTAGGATTTGTTACGAAATGGTGTAGAGACAACGGATAACTCACTAACAGTGTAACCGATGACTTCATGGTTCTTCCTCAACCGGAATCTCTTATTTTTTAATAGGACCTTCGTAACTCTTCAGATGGGGAGAAGAGAAACTATATGCGACAGCTCAGTATATTAGGGACATAGCCTTCTTATAGTGTGTTAACTTGGGTTCTCATTATCCCCTAGTGGGCCAACAATGCTCATTTAAGTCCATATCATTTGTCTAACGGGCTCACTTAATTTGATCACATACAATAAAATTCACTATTGATAAATGACTAATATAATTGTCTTATAACATTAGTCCATATTAATTATTGAAATAGAAAATTTCAACAATCTTACACTTGGATTACATATTGCAGCAATTATATCGAAAATCCTTAAGCGTGCATCTATATGTTATTTATCTTTAGACTTCCACCTTAACAACCTGGTCCATCTCATGTATCCATAATGGAATCATTATGGCTTTCGTCACTACAACAAATGTAACTAGACCCCAAGGACCACCACATCAGTACACTCAATGACATAGGTCAATATGGATAAACAACATGAAAATTACATGCAATGTGATCTTAGTCATGCCTATTTTCAACTGGTCCAAACTTTATTATTTATAGATATCTATCCAAACACAACATAAATATTGCAAACAAAACAAGCTGATAATGAAATGATAAATTTCAACTTTATTTCTGCAGAAAATCCAAACAATAAAATGTTTGAAAGTCATAATATATAGAACATAAGCAAGACTTTCACTAAACTAAGGTACTATCAGGAATTACACCCATATGAGCAGTGTGCTCATGAAAAACAAACTTTTAAGTGTTAGACCTTTAGTAAGTGGATTAATTAGCATGAAATAAGTTCCTATATGTTCTATATAAATATGCATTTTCTGAATTATTTATTTAACAACTAAATATTTTATGTTCACAAACTTTTACTTGGTTGAATCCTTAATAAGACCGCTAAGATATTATCCCAATAAACATCCGATGGCTTCTTAATGTTGGCGACAACAAGCAAGCCAGTTACAATAATTTAGCAATCATAAATTCTAGTATGATATCTCATAGCAAAACATTAACTCTATCAACATGGTTAAATGTGGATCCTTATGTGGAGTGATTGCTATTTAGACATTCCAAAAAAATCGAAGTTAGAATACCTAATGATCTCTAAACTTCTAGACTTTCGATATGAAAACATGTAGTTTCTTATTTTCTTCAATTAATGCATAATGCACTTTACTACTTTCTAGTGTTGCATACCAAGATTACTCATATATCACCTTAGGACTCCCACAAAAAAATTATTTTAGGACAATAAAAAAAACTTAAGAATACATGATAAAGTGCAATATAACTGTTTTGCAACAATAAACCATATGATTCTAGTAGGATGTTATCAACATATAATACCAAAATAATAAATTTAGTCCTACTAAACTTTTAGTATATGCAATCATCAACCAAATTTATCCCAACACCATAAGAAGTAATCTTGGTGAATTTTGTAATACCATAGATGAGAGACTTGTTTAAAAGCATAAATGGATTTCTTTAGTTTGCATACTATAGACTTTAGATCATCTTAAACAAGGTTTTCTGGTTGCACCGTATAAAGTGTTTCATCAATGTTTCTATTTAGAAACGTAATATTTACATCCATCTATGCAAAACAATTATCAAAATGATCTACTGTGTCATTATAGTCCTAAGAAAGTCTTTCTAAGAAATCAAAGAGAAAGTATCTTTGTGATCAATGCCTCCCTTCTTGTAAAACTTTTGGCGACAAGATAAACTTTATATATCTCAATATTACCCATTGAATCTCTTTTGACTATAGATATTTATCTATAACTTATGAGTTTCACACTTTCAAGCAATTTGACGATATCTCAAATGTCATGTTCAACCATCGATTTTATTACATCATTTATGGAATCAATCCACATGAGAGTTAGAGCACAACATGAGTTGACTAAAGTCAATTAGGTCTTCTTAGTCAACCTGATGTCATATGCATGTTCTTTAAGAAATATGACATAATCATATCAAATTACATTTTCTATTTCTCTAGAGGATCTTCTTAATGACACTTCTTGAGACTATTGAGTTTGAACTTTAGGTGATGCTTGAGAGATAATCTCAATGTTGTCTTGTCTTTTAATAATGTTAGAAGTAACATCATTATTTAATTATTATATTTTTTTCTTGAACATTTCATTATTCACATGGAAAATCATACTATTTATAATCACCACATGTTTACCATCGGAAGCATGTAATTATTCTGTCAAATTGTGTCTTCCTTTGGGCCGAACATCATTCGCATGAATAATTCCATGTAACATCTATGCAAATTCAATCAAATCAACTTACACATTAGGGATTACTTTGACAACATGTTATTTCAAACAATTTAACCAAAAAATACAAGACAATTTAATATAATAAATGGGAGGTCTTAAAAGTACACAACTTTCACATATAATTTAATTATATGAAAATATATATAACAAAATATGCAAATATTTTGCAGAACAAACTCATCACAATATATCTAGCACAACCTTAATTTCTAGTCTTTGAACAGAGAAATTAATTTGTAATTGATACTCCTAACGTAATGATCAAATATTGACAATAAATTCTGTCAAATAATGGCCTTTCTTTGGATCGACTATAATTTACATGAAAACACCTTATAATTGTCACACATTTATTATCACTGGTATAATATTATTTGGCCAAATTGTGTCTTCCTTTGAGCCGAACACAATTTGCATAAATAATTTATACAAAAATCTATGTAATTTTAATCAAATCAATTTTCACAATAAGGATCACTTTGACAATATATCACGTCAATCAATTTAATTAAAAAAATCACTAGATATGCAAATGAATGAGAATGATTAAATTAACTTCAAAACAAATAAGAACAAGAGATTTACCTTTATTTACACGCCATGCAACGTACCTTGGACGCTCTTTCTTCATGTGTCCAGACTTCTTGTAGAAGTAGCAAGAAAATTCTTCATATTTCTTTTGTTTCTTTTGCTGACACAATGAGATATAAGCTCATTAATAGATAATTTGTCCTTGTGTTATAACTCACTTTGAATTGTCCAAAGTGTTCAAACTTCTTGTAGAAGTAGCAAGAAAATTCTTCATATTTCTTTTGTTTCTTTTGCTAACATGTCCTTGTGTTATAGCTCACTTTGAATTGCCCAAAGTGTGCAAGAAGTGAGATCAAAACTAAATACACCAACATGTCTTTACCAAGCTCTAACTTAAGTGCTATCAGTTTTGATGTCAAGTTAGACATTTTTATTATGTATTCCCTTATATAACTTCTCCTTTTTTAACCAAAAATAAAAAAACAAAAAACTACATGCATAAAAAATTCCCTTATATGTAATGTGAACTGTAGCCATGAAGAGAAGTTATTCACAAAACCAACTAAAGATGCCAAAGAACAAAATACACTCGAATTTAAATCAAATATCCAATATGGTAGTATTTGAATTTATGGACAATTAATATGTGTTGTTCCAAAAAAAAAAATTGGATTCATATAACCAAAGCAATCCAAGTATAATTAGAATCAAATAATTTTAAATCTCGGAAATAAGTTTAAATCTAAATAACGGTAACTTTGATATTACTTGTTGAAATTTTAAAAAATCCTTATAAAATATCAATAAGCATTACGTTAAATTATTAAAAAGAGTTTTAAAAATACATAAACTCATCGTAATGATCATCTTTTACTGTACAACTACCAAACATCATCATTTAATTCGGCTTTTGAGAGAAAAAATTCACGGTCACCGATTAAGCAAAGGATAAACATGGCTCAATCGGTTCAATTATTTGCAGTCGTGCTGCCAGCTCGTTTCCAACCAAGGTCATTTACATTATAGTACATCCCCATTTGGAGTTGTACCATTGCACGTTGGACCACAAAATTTGAGACCATTTTATTAAAATTGTCATGTCAATTGCAATGTTCAGAGTGATTATTGTATAATTTTTCCATGCATGGAAAGGGAGTTGAAATTTATTTAAAATTACAAAGCAGTACCTCCACAATTGTACTAAAATTGTAATTTAAATTTGACTTCAATATATTTTTGGTTTTTGAAAAATTTATAGATTCTGCATTTGGTCCCTATTTTTTCCTTCTAATTTTGCCTTTGGTCCTGAATTTTTTGTTTAATTTATATTTCGTCTCTTTCATTATGTTGGCTATGTTAAGTTGTTCCTAAAACATTTTTAGATCTTTCTTTTGGTCATTGATTTTTTTTTTGTATCACAACCGCCAATATGTTTTCTATCAAATGCTAATCTCTCAAGTTAATATAGAGCTAATGTAATGACAAGAATCAAATATAAAATAATTTTTCAGGAATCAAAAGTTAAGAAAGAAATTATTAAATATCAAATGCAAGATCTGTAAATTTTTCAGGGATTAAAACATATTCAAGTGTTTAATTTAAATTAAACAACTTTTGTGGAAGCATTTTGACATTTAATTTCTTCTGGTTTTTAGCCAATGCATGCCTGTAAGCTTCCCAATGAAGAAAAACCGGCTATCCACAAACCTTCTAGTTATCAAAAGTATTTGGCAAAATGTTTGAGACAAACAAGGATAAATCCCCCTTAACATCAATTAATCAATAGCTGGTCGAAGATTACAAATCACAGACATACAAAGGCATGTAGCCCTCCCTGTGATCCCCGGCCAATATTTTGAATAAACCAACAACACATTACACAACTTATGGTTGAGAACCAATATTTTTAACAAGTTAACCAACAACATATTACGCACGGCAATTTAAAGCAAACATAATGGCTGATAATTAACCAAGGGGCCACATGCAACACACCACACACATCACAACTTTATTTAGCGTGAACCACTTAGGGATCATTTTAACGAGCCTCAACAAGATGAGCCTCCACGTTCTTGGTGAGTTTAACCACCAAATCTTTGTACTTGGTTGGCTCAGGGGCAGTGTGATCCACCTTCTCATACAAGAAAGTCCACTTCACAAGGCTGTGCTCATCACCTTTTGGTAAAACATGAACGATAACCTTGTAGCTCTTATAGTACTTCAACATGACACCCTCCAATATGGTGTAGGTTATCTTCTTGTTTTCATCATCAAAATCAACTCTCTCCTTTAAGGTCTCAACAGTGTCCCCTACATAATATTCAACAACAATAATAACAATGATAACTTAATCATAACAACAATATGGAATAGAAGATATATAGCTGTGAATTGTGTTTATTAAGTTTAACTTACCATCAGCGAATGTAAGCACCTTGATATTGCCAGATTTATCCCACTCACCTTCATGAACTTCCACCTTATGGATATGATGAGGGGCAACATCATGAATACGATGCTGTTTCTTACCCTTCAAGGTGTCGTAAAAGTGATCAGCAGAGGTTTTCACCTCAATCTCAGCCACCAACGAGTCGGGTTGAGACATTCTTGAATTCAAATAATTGCACACAACTATCAGTTATCTGAAAGCAACTATCACTGGCTTGTCATGTTTGAGCATACGAGACACCTATATATAGAGGCTCAAATGGTCGTGGTTTTTCACATCTTAAACTTAACATTGTTTTATCTTTGTCTTCTTTTCTCAATGTATTAATACAATGAGAATTTCTTTTGAAAAAAGACAAAAAAAAACTTTCAAAGTTGAAAAAATGATGAACGGCTAAAAGGGAAAATGAAGAAGTAAATATTGAATTTCCCTTTCCTCTTCTACTATTATTAAAGAATAAGTGGGCACAAACGTAAAAATTAAATATGTCATATTATATACTGTTGCAATGAAAGTGTAAAACTATTATCCTATTGTTATGAAATCATAAATTATAATATGTGATAAATTTATTGATTTTTTTATATCATTCCAATGATAATTTTTGTTTGATTCATGGTGTAGCTTAATAGTATTATTCTTTTCCCTTTACATATGAAACAAAGTTTTGGTATTTCAAAAAATAGAAAGAAAACAATTATTATTAAGTGTCATTTTTATGTTTATTTTCAGTGAAATATATATGTAAAAAATAAGTTTGTGTTTAATAAGCAAGCGATATAGAATTTGAATTCTGACTTTGGATATAAAATAAATCATAATGAAAGGAGAGTACTTACCTTAAGTGTGCTCACGATTTCTAATGAATATTAATCGTTACTTTCAATAGTAATTATTTTATATCAATACCATAATCAACAATATATATCTATATATAAAAATGGATTGGTAGACACTAAAAAATTATTGGACACCTAGTGAAAGAAATGAGATAAAAGGGTGGCTAGATATGATAATCAAGAAGAATATGATTGATATTAATGAGATGTTTGGAGTGAAGATGTGACATCCTCTACCCCGACATATATGTATATATAAATAAAATATATAAAAATATTGGAAAACAAATTCACATGGCTAAAAGGTTCACATCCACTGCACTATTATCAATTAAAACTTATTAAAAACATATTCGGCTCAAAATAAGTCCGTCAAAATTTATAAAAATATTTTGTTAAATCAGTGAGGTAAAATAAAATAGATTAACATGATAAAATTAATATAAAAACTTATTATCCAATGTCACATCCTATCAGAGCATTGTGTCCCGACATCCTTCAGCACAATATTCCTTAAAGCAGTTCATCTAGTCATCTGCTCCCTTGAATACAAAATTCAGGATCATCACAGGATTCAAATACCAGCAAACCGAGAGTGAGTTATCACATTCCTAACTACTAGAGAGAAACGAGATAACATATAGTAGCCAAATACAATCTACTTAGCATAGCTCACATTATTTCACCACTTTGTCATTCAAAATTCACTTTTCAATCAATCACACCTTTCAATCATCCATCACAATATACAAGAATCACACACTCTGATCAAGACATAATAACACATCAATTTCATGATAAACAATTAGCAAGCGTATGCAACAGTTATGCTAAAACTCAAGTCTATATGCAATGTGGTACCATGTCAGTGAAAAATCTCGTCGGGCGCCTAGGAGTACATGACAAGACAAACCACACACTAGTAAGTCAAGTAACTCTCACTAGGTAATATCATAGGGAGACCAGTCAGGATCACAGTGTTTTACGAGAATGCTCCAATCATATGGGATCAACATAGGCTTAAAGAAACACTCAAATCGGGTGACCCCCAAGGCCTACACTCCGAAGAGTCCGTCAGGGCCTCTCCCTCCTGATTCAGGTCCAACTCAGAAAACATTTTAGCACACAAACTCTATCTATGAACTGTACAAAACACACGAGTCCTCAATTATTCTCAAAAATAGTTTTAACTCGTCACCCTTAAAGGGTCTTAGCATTAACTCACCGCCCTTAAAGGGTCTTATAATTAACTCACCGCACTTAAAGGGTCTTATAATTAACTCACCGCCCTTTAAGGGTCTTATAATTAACTCGCCGCCCTTAAAGGGTCTTAAAGTCATATGATTGTACAATTCATAGTTCATAACTCAATGCAAACAACATCACAATCACGTACATACTCAATTTATCACATACACTCGATCTCAATCACAATAGTATAATCTCAATTTAACATGTCATCACATTTCATGAATCACACACACTTTACCTATGAACTATGCAATACACACAACTACTCAATTATTTTCAAAATCATTTTAACTCGTTGTGCTTGTGATTAAACTCGTCGGGTTTCCACAATGGATCTCATCGCAATACTCGTTGTCCAAAATTTGTCGCCCTTAAAGGATCTTATAGTTGTGCAATTGCACAATTCATAACTCACAACATAATACACATCTCAATATACATGTATTCCATCATTCATCACATGTTCAATTCATCGCATACTCACAATTTGAATCATCATTTCATATCCTCAATATAACAATTTATACAAAAGACTATCACAACCTGAGGAGTAAAACCCCTTAAATAATATTACACAATTATATCAAAATCATAGGTCAAAATATACAAATATCAAGAGCACAATTTATCAAGCAATTCTCATTAGAACATCAATATTTTATTTATAATCATAAAGGAAAAATTGCAATTTAAAAAACATCCCAAAATAAAACCCTAATTTAATCCTCTAAGGATCTCTACACATGTTCTCACTAACCTCCAATTGTGAATAACTCATCCCTTACCTCTAAGCGGACTCACATGTCTTCCGACTACAATAGCAACATCTCTAGCGGTTCCCAAACGTCAGAGAAACGAAGAAGGGATTGAAGCCTCCATTTATATTGTCTTCATGCGATTCCTTTTTCTCCCTCCACGATTATTATCTCAAAAATCCCAACGGTTAAGGTGTGCAGAATTTAATTTCTAACAACATACCAAAATTTCGTGAAAACCAACGGTTAAATAATCCGGGATCATAGTTTTACCGACACATCTTTGGATTTCTGCGGGTAAACAAAAAGTCACGATGCGAACAATATTTCTCTCATCTCCAACATCTTTTTCGTAATTCTCAACGGTAAGAAGGCTCGGAATTGAGTTTCAAACCTGATTCTTAAATTTCATGACGATCCAACGGTGAATGAGTACGAGATCGTCATTTTTCTCAAAAAGGTTTGGTGGTCTGCGGGAAAAAGAGAGAGCTTTGAAAGGAGAATGAGAAAAACGAAAATGAGGAAAGAAGAGCCACCGCCACTGTGAAAACTGACCTAACGTTATTTATAATTAGGTTTGCTCTATTTATTTATTTATTATTTTATAAAAACAAACTCTATTTTATTCTCTATCAAACAAATAAATAAAATATTCTTTTTATTTTCTCTCAAACTATTATTTTAATTAATAATTATATCTCCTTATTTATTTATTTATAAAATCTCATCATTTTTCTAAAACTCTATTTATTTATAAATAATAATTCTTTTTAAATTAGCTTACGAAAAATGAGATGTTACATAAGAGATGACTTTCAATCACTATTTGAAATTAATAATAATTTTTGTTTAGGAAAACTAAAAAAAGTATAAATAATTGTTTTTTTAAAATAAACTATTCTAATCGTGTATTATTTGTTTTTTTGTTCTTGAATAACAAATTATAGTAACATTTTGGGTTAATGATGTTGGGCTCTTATAAGAATTTCAAATTTTGATTTTTGTTCTTACAAGCTGTTCGTATTTTATTTATCACACTTATATGAAATATCCTAACTCTGGTCTTAATGTCTATTAACTGATGTACTAAACATGTGTAATGAAACTACACTTTGTACGTGCGGGCACCTTGAGTGATGTGGTAGTCACATGGCACTTTGTGTGACATGAATAACAAGTCACATGTGTAAGACTACTAGGTGACCAGGCTTGCATTTTCCATTTTAAAGATGTTTTTCATTCCTAAAAAACAAATTAGAATAATATTTTTATTGAAATAAATAGAATAATTTTGAAAAATATTATTATATTTCTATTTTGTCTTAATATATTCTCTTTTTTCAAATAACTAGTATGTAGACATGTGTCGGGCTCATAAATTAGAATTTTATTATTATTTTAATTAATATGTAATATTAATTTTTTAAGTTTAAATATATTTTTTATGATTAATAAATGATCAAATTTTATTTTTGATTTCTAAAAAAAAAAGATCCACTGTTGGTCTTGATAAATTTAAAATCTTATTTTTGATCCATATATTTATATAGACAACACTTTAAATAGTGAAATAATGAGATTTAGATAGTCCATTAGGGACTAAAAATAAAATTATAAATTATTTAGGGACCAAAAACAAAAAACATAATGAGAATAAAAAATAAAATTTTATCATTTATCAGACACAACAAATATATTTAAAACAACTTTTAAAAATATATATCTTGTATTATTACTAAAATTCTAAGTGTATTTACTTTAATATTAGTGAAATTAAGTGGATGATGCTTTCTTAATATAAAAACAATGATGATGTTTACTTTTATGTTATTATTCTAGTGTATTTGTATTTTTAATATATGTATATATAAATAGTAGATATAATAATTCTTAAATGTTAATATAGTGTATAAAATATTAATATTTCTAATAAATATGATTTGTTATTTTGTTGACTAAATCATTATTAGAGATAATAATAAGGTGAAGCACATGGATAATATTCTTTTATGATCGTCATATTGAATAAAAAAAAACCTGATATATATGTCGTGATTTCCTAGTACTTACATGAATATAAATTACTATCAATGAATTTTATTAATATTTTCAAGTATATTCATGGATACCCATGAATATCAATTAAAATAAAAAATTTAAAACAATTGAAAAATTAATTTAATTTAAAAACAAATAAATTTGAAACATATTATAAAAAGAAATTTTGAAAAATATATTTATATTAAAAATAAATAATTTTGAATTATTTATATTTTTACTAAAACTAAATTAGCTAGAGTAACTTAATTTATATATAAATAAAATTATTAAAACAATTCCAAATTACGGACGGATTCGGGTATCTTAGTGCCCCCATGCCTTGTTAATATGCAAGTATAAAAAAATTATTTAATTTATCTGCATATACCCTTTAAACTATTCATTTTCAATTCATAACATATTGTACTTACATGTAGAGATTGAAGTGTCAAGCAAAATAAAAATTGAGGGTTCACATAGCATTTCATAGTTTTATTGAATCTTTGTTTGTAAGATGGATAAAAAAAATAAAAATTGAGGTTTCACAATTTTATTGTATGTTTATTATCATATATAATTATTATAATAAATACAGTTAAATGATATGTTGCAGTTAATATAATCATTGCTTTGTATGATTTCATATAATCATAACTATTGGGTACCCAAACTTTGAAACACAACAAAATTAATGTGAATAAATATAATACTTAATGCGAGTAAATGTCAATTTTAATGTTTTATGTAACAAAGCAACATATATACACAGAGTAAAAAAAATTAAAATTTTTAATATAACGAGATTTTAATATATCCCCGTATAAATGTTAATTTGTGTCTCATATTTTTATTTTTAGTTTATATCTAGATCCATAAATTTTTTTTAAAACTTAGTATTTATTATACTTTTAGTTCTTATTTTTTTTAAATCTGTTTTTTTTACTGAATTTCTTTTTTTAACTTATTTTTAGTTGTTTAATTTGTTTCATCTTGACTTTTAAACTTTTAACTTTTTTTTTCTTATTTTTATTTTCTTAATAAAAAAATAAAAGTAAAGACAAAAAAGAGTTAAAAGATTAAAAATAAGAATAAAAAAATTAAAATAAAAAACATAAATAAAAAGTTTAAAAGATTAAAAAAATACTAAAAATTTTAACAACTAAAAACATTGTTTATCCTAAAATTAAAACATTGTTCAGGAAATCATCTGGTTGGACAATCGGTAGAGTGTAGTCCATGTTCGAAGCACTAGGAAAAGCGTAATCCGTCGAGGGGCATAATTGGTGTGTATGTGAGTGGAATGTAATCTGTCATGGGAGGAATTGGTGTATATACATGATTACATTCTAGTTACATGATGTTTGTTGTCCTTGACGATTGACCAATTTCAAAATTCATTGGCGGTTGTATATTTAAAAAAATAATAGTATTACTTTGATATCATGCCATGTATTCTTGAGAATGCTTTGCATGCCCTATAATAGGTTGTCCCTGTAAAACCATTGATTGACTTTGTTGTCAATACCTTATCCACTTTGCATGTTTTTTCGCCCAATTTGTGTCAGCTCGATCTCGCATGTCGATTTTGTGAAGTTTGTCCATGTTTCTTGGGGGATCTGGTATGTCTTGTTGAAGGCGAAATTGAAGTTTAACTCTATCCGCTTGGTGTCATTCTACTATTGAGAAACAAATTAGAGGGGTATAGGCTGTTCATATGGAGGAGTCTACGAAAGCTGTCGACTCCAAAACATCCAAAAGGTGGAGATATGGATTCCACAAGAACTAAAATAATACAACATGAATAATTAATTAATTATTAAAAACACAAAACTCAACATTATTTTTATGTAACTCATACTTTATTTATTACCTGTTCAACTGTCATGTGGTCTAATCTCATTCTATAACCAATGACATCTCCATGTGTGTACCAGTAAAGCTTAATCCACCGCCACTTCATCTAATAAATAAAACTTATTAATTTAATTGATACTATGTTAATCATATAACAATGAATTTGTGATTCATATTATCTCGTAACCAACGGATACAATGGTTTCCGATTAACTCTTGCTGCAATGAAGGCCATGCGATACCATGCCCAAGATTGCAGCAATGATGCATAACCGCCCATGGTTTTGGCATCAGGGTCAGTGGCCCTACACATTTCTCTGTACAGCGTTGCCAGACAAGCAGAGCCCCAACCATACCACCTGACTCGGTCAAGATCAACCAAGACAGTGATGTACATCAAATGAACCCGATTTCTCGTCTTGTCTGACATTAATACCCCACCAATTAGCCGTAAACTATAAGCTCTACAATATGCTTCTAACTGTTATTGTGTCGGTTCTGAGGGAAACGGCGACATATTATCTTGCAACCACTTAAGCTTAATGGAAGAGCCTATTATTGCTTCTCCCTTTGGCGAAACAGCACCCAAATATTGTTCACACATTTCCTCCCAATCATAGTAGGTTGCACTAGTGATTGGCCTACCGTCGACCCTTATGCCAAGCTGTAGTGCTACATCCTCCAGTGTAATTGTACATTCTTCAACAGGAAGATGAAAAGGGTGCATCTCTGGTCTCCATCGCTCAACAAGTGCAGTCACTAGATGATGATCAATTTTGAAGTGGCGTAATTTTGCCACATTAGCAAACCCAGTATGAATAAGCAGTGGCTCAATTAAAGGATGAGGAGCGGGCATCGAATGATAATAAGAAATGATTATTGGTGGTTGTCCTTGTAAAACAAAAGTTACATTTTTAATTGTCATAACAAGAAAAGGTTATAATATCATCTAATTGGTACTTACCACGTTTTGTATCTTTTAAGCTCGGTACCAATCTTGTTTCCATAACAATGTTGTTGTCTCCATTCTCACTTAACACAATCAAATGATTCCAAATTTAGTTACTGATATTCAGAAGAGCATGTGAATGAAACAAGTTACCTGCGAAAGTATTTATAGGCAGAAAAACATTTGTGCGTGCATTGTTCATTATTGTTCATTGTATTGGTCACTTTACTATTCATGTCGGGAATCCTGCAGAAATACCGCACGCGTCAGAACACTGTTCACATACTGTTTATGTTACTGTAGATCAATTTTTTACTGCAAAAACTGTTGGTGCAATGTTCACGGCATTGTTCACGCAATTTCGAGCGCAAAAACTGTCGGTGCATTGTTCATGACCCTGTGGACACAATCTAGACTATTAAAATTGTTAGTGTGATGACAACCGTTGGATCTATCCCTAGCCATGAAACTATAAATAGGTCTCCAAACGTATTCTTTTACACACAGAAAACACTTCACAACAGAAGTTCCAAATCACTCTGAGTCTCCAACCCAAATCACTCTTAGTCTCCAACCCAAATCACTCTCAGTCTCCAAAATAAATCACTCTCAGTATCCAAACCAAATCACTCACAGTCTCCAAACCAAATCACTCTCAGTCTCCAAACCAAATCACTCTCAGTCACCATGGCAAGCAGAAATGAAAACGTCCCTGTCATAGTCTACTACAATGCCTATGTAGTTGATTGTGACGAGGGCGTTGAGTTTAAGGGTGGAAACAATATACTTATTTCAATGAGGAGAGGCATGACCTTCAATGTCTTGAAAACAAAAATCCAACGTAAGATGAGCCTAAACCAAGGTTAAACCATAACTGCAGTCATTTATCGATATCCCATTTCTGCTAGGTCTGGCATGTTCAATTACCAAGCTGTTACCATCAGTGACGATGAGGATATTGATGGCATGTTCGATGTCTATAACCGACATCAATGCTTAAGTGGCTTTCAGTTGCTCATACAATACGAACAACAACCTTTTTCTACCGCTAATGTCGAAACAACCATTCAATCACCACAAATTCATGAAACACCATACACTAACTACTATACTCAAACCTGCCATGAAGGTCCATCCTCTTACACCCCAATCCCATAC
The DNA here is from genome assembly GCF_000004515.6 of Glycine max. Lineage (NCBI taxonomy): Eukaryota > Viridiplantae > Streptophyta > Magnoliopsida > Fabales > Fabaceae > Glycine > Glycine max. Next base: position 1,822,220 of record NC_038256.2, on the reverse strand, counting down.
ACAACCACAAATGATTATTACGTCCCTCATTTTTAACCCACCGAATTCAATACCTACTTTACTTCATACACACAACTGCTTGGTGGATCGTTAAACTACTATAAGACAACTCCCCAACTAAATGAGCCCTCCCAACTAAATGTCGACCCAACTACTGATATCCATATTGCTTAGTCTGAAAGAAACGAAATGTCACAGGACTACCATGCTCAAAATGGGTTGCCGGATTAAGTAGTTGGTGACTTCAGTGATGACGAAGACGAAATTTTGGCGAACAATAGCAACAACAACGACAACGACGATAATGACATATAGTTCCTTTTCCAACAAACATCAACTGAAAATGTCTATCTTCCATATCCAAATAGCGCTGATGTTGGTGACAACCAAGTGCCTAACAACCCCAACTATAGGCATTTTTTGGACCAACAACAACAATTTGACTCGCATGATGACAAGTTGTATGTTGGTCAACGATTCCGTCAATTGGAGGACCTTAAACATGCCGTAAAAATGTGGCACATTAAGAACCATGTAACTTTCAAATCCAAGAGGTGTGCCAAGAATACATGGGTCTTATGTTGCCCTGCTGAAGGGTGCCAGTGGAAACTTAGAGCGTCCGAAAGAAAAAATCTAAAAGTTAGGGAAATTAGAATGATAGAGGAGCCTCACACATGCGTCATGCCAACCATTTCACAAGATCACAATAAGATGGACTCGGAACTTGTAGGCAAAAATATCCTTGCGATGGTTGAAGAAAACGAGCAACTAACCATTCCTACATTCATCGCATTTGTAAGATAAGAGTTCGGATACACCATCACATATCGTAAAGCATGGCTGGCAAAACAATGAACCCTCGAGCAGGTATACGGTAATTGGGAAGAGTCATACAACTTACTTCCCAAATACCTACAAGCTTTGCAACTTTTTGTCCCTGGCACAATTGTCAGGATTCAAACTATTCCTTCATTGGACGAGTCCAACCAACCAATCCCAACACAAGGTCATATTCCATCGACTTTTTTGGTCATTTAAAGCATGCATTGATGCGTTTGTATTTTGTAAACCCATTGTGCAAATCGATGAAACATGGCTATATGGAAGATACAAAGGGACATTGTTAGTTGCAGTTGCACAAGATGGCGCTAACAGCATATTTCCATTGGTATTTGCCATTGTCGAGGGTGAGACAGCAGATGAGTGACACTTTTTTTTGCAAAACTTGAGAACACATATGACACCACAACATGATATATGCTTAATCTCTAACAGGCACGAGTCAATCAAAAGTGTATACAGACGACCTGCCAATGGGTGGACAACATACAACTCATTACATGTGTTATGTATTTGGCACATAGGCCAAAACTACAAAAAAAAAATAGTTCAAAAATGAGGACGAAAGAAAAAGCGTCTTGGGTATGGGTAAGATATTTTGTTTATATTCTAACGCATAATATTTAATTATTTAACATTAAACTAACTTTCAAATTGACATTTTTTTTTCAAACTACAGTGTATGCCATGACTCAACCAGAGTTTTTTTGCCACTACCGGGAGTTATAGGAAGACAACCCGCACGGCACAACATGGCTTGATCAAATACCAAGGGAGTAATGGACCTTCACATGGGATTGTTGGATAAGTGGCCTTAATAACTTAAGAAGGGGGGTGAATTAAGTTTCAAAATTTTCCCACTAACAAACTTAAACCCCCTTTTAAATGATAGGCTTAGAATGCAAAAGAAGAAGAAGAAGCAATTAATTTAACAATGTTCTATTAAATGCCCAAGACAAAGTAAACTGCAATAAAATAACTGAGATAAGAGAAGAGAGAAATGCGAACTTGATTTATATTGGTTCGACCACTTCCCGTGCCTACGTCCAATCCTCAAGCAACCCACTTGAGATTTTCACTAACTTTGTAAAAACCTTTTTACAACTTCTGAACACCCAAGGAATCATTTTCCCTTGTGTTTAGGAAACTAACAATTCAAGAGACAACCAATCTCTTGATTACAACTTACTTTCTGAGATGAACATAAAGATTTTTCTCCTTTAGAATGGATAATACAATTTAATGTTCCTGGATGAACTCTCAATAGATTTGCAAGTGTTTGCCCAAGAGTTGTTGAGAGAGCATTTGACAATGAAAATCTCTTAGAATATCTTTCTCTTTCTTTTCAAAGTCAGACACAAATATATATAGGCCCTTTGTGCCTTTTCAAAATGGTTTGAAGAGATGTGTCTTTTCAAAAAGTTTTTTCTGAAATTTTTCACTGTTAATTGATTACACAGTTATATTTTAAAGGCTCATGTCTTTTCAAATTGAATTTCAAGAGTTTCGTTGCTGGTAATCGATTACACATCAATGGTAATCGATTACACATTCAAAATTTAAATTTCAAACCCTTTTAAGAAGCTGATTTGCAAACTTGTCTTTTGGTAATCGATTACGCTGCCTAGTAATCAATTACCAAAGCCTTGATATGTTGGAAACAATGTGTTTTAAGGCAAAAGATGATCTTGAATGAATCTTAAAGCAATGCTTGTTTGCTGAAGCAACCTTGTCTTAATCTTGAAGCAATGCTTAACCTTTGAATGTTTGTTGAAGTAATCTTGAAAGCAACCTTGTTTGATTATTCTTTGACATCATCAAAATCATGTATTCATACATTCACAGGGATGACGCAAAACGGTGGGGACACATGACCACTAATTTGGCAGAGTCACTAAACTCGGTGCTAAAAAAAATTCGATATTTTCCAATCATAGCCTTGGTCAGAGCCACATATGACAAGTTAAACAAATATTTTGTTGACCGTGGGACTCAGGCTGATGCAATGATTGTCTCTGGACAAGTTTACACACTTATTGCAGCCAAATTCATCACCGAAGAAGAAACTAAGTCCAACACTCACTTCGTTCAACAATTTGACCGCCAAATATTTCAATTTTAAGTTGAGGAAAAAGTGAATATGAGAGAGCGACGTCGAATGGGGAAATTCATTGTCAGGCTGGATCAAAGAATATGTGATTGTGGGAAACCTCAGAAGCTACACATGCCATATGCATATGTCATTGCTGCATGTAAGCACATCAATATAGATTACTTGCAATATGTTAGTCCAGTGTACACATTGGATTACGTGTCAAGTGTCTACAAAGTCCCATTAGCAGGCATGCATCATCATGATTACTGGCCACATATGAAAGATCACAATTATGTATCAATCTAGCCATGAGAAGAAACAAAAAAGGTCAACCAAAATCTACAAGAATCCAAACAAATATGAACAAGAGAGAAAAAGGTCAATCAAAATGGTGTTTCATCTAAAGGTTGATTGGTCATTCGAAAAATAAGTGTTCCCACCATCCCAGAAGTTCAAGTCAAACAAATTAATTTTTATTTCACTATCAATATATTTCATTTCACATCATTAATAAATTAATAAAATATTTACACTGTATATTTTTAACTAATTTTATTTAAGTTGATAATTTTCTTTAGTTTTATTATTTTCCTTTATTTATATATATATTTTAAAAAATTAAATAAAAAAACCATGTTGAGAATTGGATTTGGAAACCCGAATTCTCAACACAAAATTGAATTTTTAAAAAAATCACAATATAAATTCGGATCTCTCTAATTCGAATTTACATTGTGAATAGTAAAATTGTATATTAAGATAAATAATGGGTAAAGTTATATATTTAGATAAAAAAAATTTATATTCTGAAAAAAAATTCAAATAACTTATCACATTTATACGGAAACTGCAATTAAATTATTGTCATCTAAAACTTTTACATTAATTTTCATTAGCTGGTTATCACCTACTCACCTGCATGATTATCCAAAAAAACGTTTTTTTTTTTCTTTTAATAATTATGTTTAATAAGTGGTGTACTATATCGCAGCACTCTTTTCCAAATTCATGACTTGTCTGTTTATGAATACCTGGCCGGTTGTCGGCAGCATTTCTTATCCAAACAAATGTAAAATTTTCAAATATTATATTTAAAAGTACGGACTGTATTGTATACTTTTTTTTTTCATTCTAAACTATGTAGCTCACTTGAATAGGGTGATTTGTCAATTAATATAATTTAGTTGGAAATAAAATGTATAAATTATTTTTTTTTCAATCCTTGATTCATGAAGGAAAATAGATTTTAAGTAATTCGGAATTTAGCTAAAAGACAATTAAAGTTTAAGTATTAATTACTTTTACTAAAAATCAAATTGAAATAAGATGGATTTGTCCATAAGTATATTTATAAGTACTGAGTATACTGTAAACTTCTTTTTTTTTCATTCTAAATCAAGTAGCTCACTTGAATAGGGTGCATTGGTCGAGGGGTATCATGAGTAAAATATATAAATTATAATAAATTATTTTTTTTAACACTTGGTTCACGCAAACAGTAAATTGATCACACTAAGTTTCATTTACAAATTATTTTTCAATGAGAATCCATTTTGAAACATATTGTGCGGGAAGTCTATTTTGGTAAACATTTTGCGAGTCCAATTAGCAAATCCGTCCACGTGGCAGCTTGGAATGCATTTTGTCATTGGGTTGATGAAATGCATTTCGTCATTGCGGTTGGCAAAAAAGGCTTGACAGAGTGGATTTTGTCATCTCGATTGGCAAAATAGGTGCAAGAGAGTGGATTTCGTCATCCTCATTGACAAAATTGGTGCTGAAATCGTATTTATTAACAGAGATTTGATTAAAAATCCTTTTCAATTATAAAATAAAATATTAATTGATGCTAAAAAAAAAGTAAATATATTTATTAACATTAATTAAGAGATTTGATTAAACGATTTTAGCATCAATAATGTTATAAAATAAATATATTTATTAGCATCGATTATCTTATAATTACAAACGATTTTTAATCTTTCCAAATTTGTTATCATAATTAAATTTTTTTTATCATGATACTGATAGTGGATTTCGCCATCTTCATTGGCGAAATTGATGTTGTTTAATATATTTATTAGCATCAATTAAGAAATTTGATTAAAAATCTTTTTCAATTATAAAATAAAATATTAATTGATGCTAAAAAAATTTTTAGACCCTCATTGGGAAATAGTTTGTAAATAAAACCCAATGTGATCAATTTACCTCATGCGGACATAAGAAAAAAATGAATGCTGAGTAATTCAAAATTTAATTAAAATATGAATAAAATTTGATCAATAATTATTTCCATCCTTGAATTAAAGTTAGATAATACTTTTATCTTTAATTACAACACATTAAACACCTATAGTCAATTATTTGATTATTATTATAAATACTTTAACATTATATTCAATCCAAAAAATAATTAGCGGCAATAAGTGACGGGTTTACATAAAGGGTAATGATGGGAATGAGTCTTGCAAAGTAAATTTTTTTACTTTAAATATTAAATATTTTTTCCATAAACAAATAAATATTATTTTCATAAGATAATTTTTTAAAAAAGTTGAATATAAAAATTTGTAAAAATAAAAGAAAAAATAAATTAATATTAATTTTATTTTATTTATCCTTTAAAAATTTTCTGTTTTTAATTTCTCTAATAGTCTTTTAATAAAAGATTATACTATCTTATGTATGAGAAAATGTTAGAATATTTTTTTGCCCACTGAAGAAAAAAATTTGGATCCGCCACGGCTGATAATTTAAAAAGTCTTTAATATGGATTCTTTGCCACAAATTGATCAAATGGGGTTAATTTTACAAATTATTTTTTAAAAGGGGTTTCTTTTGAAACTAATTCTAGAGGGAGTCTTTTTTTTAAAGGCATTCCGTCAAGGAGGCTCGCGAAACACGGTTGGAACACGACACGTGGCGAATTCGCCAATGCCACTAGCGAGATAGGGTTTCGCCAGGTTGACTGGGTGATACAGTTGGTACATGTGGCAGTAGGCACAGTGTATTTCGTCATTACGAATGGCGAAATACTTTCGTACGAAAATTTTTTTGAACTTGAAATGGTCGTAACTTTTGATAGGAATATCCGTTTAAGGCCCATAATATGTCAAAATACTAGAAATTAAACGAGGAATTTCCTGACAAATTTCCGAAGGGGATTTAGTCAACTCATTTTTTCCAAAAATAGGATTTAAGATTCAACCAACCGATTTTTTAATCTTAAATCCTATTTTTCAACTACTTAGAGGTGTTTTTTTGGAAAAAAAAATGAGTTGATCAAATTCCCTTCGTGTCAACTGCCATAGATTTTGAGTCTTACATTAAATGGGACTAGCCAACATTATTTTGTCTGAAGTATGGTGATCAATTATATTGGATTTGTGTATTCCACTCATGCAGCAAAACTTTAGTACACACGTTAACACGTATATTTCATAGGCTTGCTATTTTAGTAAAAGTTTAATTACCTTTTGGTAAATTTAGTTGCAACAACTTTTTTTTAGTTCTTCTAGTTTAAAATATATCTTATTTTGATTCCAATAATTACAAACTTACAATATTTTTCTAACCCTTTTGGTTCTCGATGTCTAAAGTCGCCTAATGCAAATATTCATGTTTCAAAATGGTTACAAATCTAGAATTTATGATATAAAACCGTCAACAAAACAAACTCAAACGCTGATCGAAGGGTCGGCCCAACACCAATAAAATTCTCAATTCGTTCATGAAAGTTATCACGTGTGGCTCTACTATGGCCATGGTGGATGGCACAGCAAAGCCTTTTTTTTATTATTAGATATGGTTAAAAACTACCAAAAATCCCTTTTCAGCAGTTTTACATTATTAGATCTGGTTTTGTAACAATTTTAAAAGATTTAGATGTAACTGAACTAAACAATTTTAGAGAGCGAGGACCAAAAAAATTATAAAAAAAATTACAGCTATAATGACTAAAATGAAATATTAAATACTTATGTATTTTTTCCTTTGAATAAATTATATTTCTATTCATTAACATTTGTTCTAAGTATAAACTAAAAAAACTCTTTCCTCATGCATATATCTAGATAAATATTGTTTGGCTTAAACTAAAAGTTGACTAATATATCCGGAAGAAATTCAGCTAAAAACCACAAACTTAAACTTATTTTTTCAGTGCCTATAAAATCTTCCGTATATTTTATGTAATTATCATGTTTTAATAGCTGACTAATTTAGATGTGGAAAAAAGTGCTACGCATTATTTAAAATCTTCCGTATATTATCATGTTTTTCAATGAGGCAGTTGCTTGAGGTTCTGAATTATTTAAAGTCGTAAAAAATATATTATTTTAAAAAATTACTTGTTTTAATTTAAATTATAGCTGATAAATCTTAATATGATATGATACATCATTTATTATTATTTTCATTAGTAAGACTAAGCAGTTATAATAATTGGACAATTGAAAATTTTGGATGGGAATTAATTGAAAAAAATATTTTTTTTAATCTTGAAATATATTGTATAATAAAAATGAAGATCTTAATTTATTATTAAAAATAGAGATATTGCAAAAACTACAAACTAACAAACCATAGCACGATTTTAATATATTTTTAATGGAATTTATAATTAAATATGATTTTTTTTATTAATTCTTTAACTACTCTCCTACTTTCTAAGTTTTTGCCAGATAGTATTCGTACGAGAATGAAGCATTTGGCATATGGCTGGAAAAGAGGGCCCCAAACACTGAAATTACGAGTGAGTAATTCCAAAATAAATGACATTGACAAAAGGTAGGTGAGGTTGCATAAAAATGTTGCAATAGAATTGAATGTGGGTAGGAACCTTGCATTGACTAAGGCTTTTATAATTTATTGGTTTAGATTTATTTATTTTTACTTTTTTGTAAGGAAGAAAAGAAGTAGAAAACAGTGTGGCTATGAGCTGTTGCATAGAGGCATGACACGGTTATATGAATGAATAGTTCAGAGACCATCTATGAGAAAGTAAAATGGTAGCAGTATTTGTAGGAAATATTGGAAAGAAACTCCTGTTATTGTGACTGTTTTGTTGAAGATGTTTCAATGACTACTTGTGGGATCCTGTTTTGGATTTTGTAATATTAAATAAATTGTTGCATTCAATTTATAGGTACATTAGATTTAAAAAAACTATTAATACATGAATGCGTGCTTTCACTACAGCAAAATAGTCTTTCTATGACGTATATTCTAAGTCGGTTATTAATAATTGTCTAAGAATGTGCCACGGTGACATTTTTTTAATTAAGTATAATTTTTTTTTATTTTACATCGCACATGCTAAGACGGTTATTAATAACCGCCTATGAATGTACCACGGTGACATATTTGTAATTATGTTAAGTTAAAAAAAGATGGGTGTTGGTCAAAGACCGTCGTCATCTCTAGTACCCTAATTTATCGCATGTGTCACGCACGCTTTGGTTTAATTGTCTCGTGTTCAAATCGACCTGCTAGCTAGTTCTCCCGTACATGTTGTTTGTGTAACTTTAAGCTCGTGCCCCCTGTCTTCAGACCTCAATCTACGATGTCGCGCGCCTTCGGCCATCATCACCCAGCTGGTAAGTTTTAGTTTGGTACCCTATTTTGTGTCATTTTTGTTTTTTAGTCACTCACACCGATAGCTTGATTTTTGTTGAGGCATTTTAAAGAAGCATGGACTTACTTCGCGCACTTGGTTTTTGTTTTTAGTCAATCCCCATTCTTAGAATAGTGGTTTTTGTTTGTGCATTCTAAAGAAGCATTGGACATGTAAATGTCTGATGAAAGCATCCTTAGTGAACCCATGAAAGTAAACCACATGTGACCCAATCCCCATTTTTCCTTCTCTTGAATTGAAAAAACTAACATTGTAGGTGTTCTTCTTGTCAGTCTCCTAAGATTAGACCAACTTCATCTCACGAGTCGTTTGGGAAGAAAAATTTGAAGAAGTTACAACATAATGACTTATGGTTGCCTCTGAGAAGAAAAATTGATTAAAACAAAACCCAATTTTTTTTGTGTGTTATATGTTTATTGTTTACTTTGTTGTTTTAATTTGGTTGAAAAGTAGGGACCGATAACAAAGATTTATTGATCTCTATAGCATGACATTCAGTCTTTTTTTACATCTACAAACAATTTCCATCTGTATTACGAGTTGCATCTCCAAGGGATAGACGTCATCAATTTCCCAGCATTGGTCAGTACTCCAATGGGTATTCCACTACTATGGGTGTACATATTTGAACCCCACTACTATGGCATCTATCAATATTTTCCCAACAATGTTACATGTTGTTTCAACAAGAATTTTATATGCACGGTTTGCTAAAACTGCTTTCACCAAGTTCATTATTAACCTAAAAAACGTTAAAAGCTTATCAATTTGCCTTGTTATATGCATTAAATTAAATGTAATTAAACTTTGTTATTGTTATCTGAAATCCATAAATAGAAAACACAACACAGTACGACATTAATTTATGGTAGTGTTTGATATTTCTAGTTTCTATGAGTATACTTTTCTTCGGCATTATGGGATGTGTTAAAGACTTGCCTTGCGAATTTCTCAGCTCCTCAGGAGATACATGATTTTTACAGTACTGCTTTGAAGAAAAAGACAACACTGAAGTAAGCATGTTGAAGTTTCAAAATATATGTTGTTGCAGTGCCATGCTTACTGTATCAGATAGAAGTTACTTAGCTATAATAATGGATTTTCTTTGGTTTCATGAATTGTTTACCGACTCATTGACTTTGTTGGGTGGATGACAATCACATTTGTTTAGGCATTATTTTGCCAACCTAATATAGTTATAACTTACAACCTTATTATTGAAACAACATTTATTTTGTAGGACTGCAGGTCTGATCTCATGTTACAATAATCATGTGGCTATTTTTTGGGATGTACCTACTTTAAATAAAATGTTGTCTGCTTATGTAGGTTTGCAACGTAGTGGAAGGTCAAAGGTACTCGAAAAGACTTAATGACAGGCAAATCAACGCTTTGCTGAAGGTTACATGCCAGCGTCTTGTTGAGAGGGAGCATGATATCATGGAGGTCAAAAGAATGTTGTATGGCCATTTATTTATCCATCTATTTGCATTGTTCAGACAACAGACCACAAAGCATACCACGAAGATCCTTTGCACAAAATGGACGTGGTCTGAAAAGTATAACCTTCTAACCCATGGAGGTGCAACACATTCAATCGATTAACCTGCGTATTGTCAATTTTTTAAACAAATGGTAGCTAGGTATTTTAGTTTTGTTAAGTATTGGTCTTTGGTTCTTTATTTGGCCTTTGGTCCTTCATTTGGCTTTCTATTTTTGGAGTTTGTATTTCAGTTGGCCTCCTATTGGTCTTTGGTCCTTCATTTGGCCTTTGGTCCTTAATTTGGTCATCAGTATTGTTAAACAAATAGTAGGCATTTCAGTTTTTTTAAGTATTGGTCTTTGCTCCTTCATTTGGCCTCCTATATTTGGAGTTTGTTTCCATTTTGACACAATGATCATATTGTCTATGTTATATCAAATGTTGGGTCTATGCCAACTGCATCCTTGACTGCCCCAAAATGATACCAAATGATTGAATGACATAATAAAAAGTTTTATCAATACTGTTGTGTTTCAACTTATCATGCATTTTGAACTATTGTTTGGTTTATTTATTTTGCCTTTTACTCTCATGGATTCAAGTGAAACCTCGCAAGCCATGTCCTTATCACGCTGACTACGTACGAGGGAAGCTTCATGTTACTCAGGTTCTTCATTCATATACTCAACTCCTCTTCGTTTTTTTATTCATAGAACCTGATGTTCTTGGATTTCTATTGTGCAACAAACACATGTTGTTATGGTATTCTTTGATAATTTGCCTGAAAGTTTGACAAATTATCAAAGAATACCATAGCAACATGTGTTTGTGAGAGTTTGATAACCGTGGGTTTCAGTATTTCACAAAAGGTAGAATACTTCAAAATCCTAAGAAAAACATAGGCAAAACACGATACGTGTATAACTAACTATACAATAACATTAACTAAAAAAAATTAACAACATATATTAAACTTTGGAAAAACATCTTTACAAACAAAATTTAAAGTCATGATTTTTTTTTTTGACATGATTTATAATAAGATTTGTCGTCACCTAATTTTATATATGGCAAATGGTAAAAAAAAATATAACAATAATATAAAAAATAAATTACATATTAAAATTGTAAAACTCAAAAGAAAAATTATTAACTCATTGGCAAGTGCACCAATTCGTCCAAGTAGTATTTTAAAACAGTAAGACTAAGTATCGTTTGTACAGAGATTTTGTTTGTACTCGTGATTATGTATATTCATTTTTTGTGCAATTAATGAATAGCTTTAAGAAGTGTAATTTGAATCATTTTTTTATAAATTAGATAATTATATGATTCTAAACTGTGACTCGACAAGGAAAACAAACACTAGGAATGACAAAGAGTTGTGAATGTAGGAGTTGAATATAGTCGGTGGCTTCCTACCGAAACTACTCTTGATGTAATATAATTAATTTTTTTCTATTTAATATTACTCTAGTTATCACCTACATCTGTTAATATACTCAAACCGTGATTCCTTACGTGAGAGAGCCTAATTCCCCTAATTCCTTTCTTAATCCCTCAAGAACTAAATTAATTGAATTTCATGACCAAAAGAGATGTATAAACAGGCTAAACCTCACACTATCCCTAACAATAAAGTATTTAGATGTTCTTTCTGGATCTAAGGATTAAAAACATTTTCTAATGCCTAAACCCTAAACATAGCATATAAATGGGTGATCAAATCAAATACATGTGAATAAGCACAAAAAGAGAAAATGAAAACCAATAATAACATTAAATAGATAATGATAGTCATTACATCAAGAGAGTTTGGTGAAAAACTTTCCAACAATGGGTTGTTTAGCCTCTCATTGTCATGAGAGGCTTAACTATACAAAAGGGATAGAAATATGAGGGGGAATGGAAGGAAGATGAATGTTGGGAGAGTCACTGGCTCCCAATGGTTGTCTTCTTCTTTTCTTCAAGCTCTAGGGTTTTGTATCACTTCTCTCTGAATATCCTTCTCTTTCTCTTGTTTTCCACTTAAAACCATTCTGATATGAGATTTTCCCTATTTCTGCGCTACGCGCGAGTAAGTGATTGGGCGCTAAGCGCATCTTCACATGATTTCAAGCTCTCTAAGAAGCTTTTTCACGCTAAGCAGGATCTTCCCGCTAAGCGACTACAACTCGCTAAGCGAGGCTAGTGCGCGAAGCGAGAATCATCAGGCTTCAATTGCTCTTCCAATCCCTTATTTGTGTTTCTACAAAACAAAAACCACCAAAACAATATAAATCTAATAGTTTAGGCATCCACTACACAAAAAATCAAAGGATGCCAAAATTCCAATGATTCACACAAAGAGAAGCAATAAAAGAGGAGAATATTGATAATCCCTATGTGTTTTAATTACAGAATATACGTATGCACATCGGTTATCAAACTCCCCCAAATTTAAAACCTTGTTTATCCTCAAGCAAAATAAAGCTAACTATGCTGAGTTAGATTAATGACTTGTTTAGAATGTACCAACCATAGTATCTGAGATGATTGCATACATTTTACAAATTATCATCTCCCCTAAATTTGATTTTTCATGATTTGAAGATAGAAGCATGCAATAGTGTGCTCTAGGGATAAAATTGGTTAGCAAGCATGACAAGGATCAACGAAGATCAACCATGCTTCTTTCCTCACAAGGCTAGTGTTTCTCTCAAGCACACAAGTGTTTCAAGTAAGTGTCTATACATCCAAGCAACTAACAGTCAATTCCCAACTTTGCATTTCATCTCATTCCATGCAATAATACATACACGATGTAGATCACTAAGGAGTTTATTAAGCTTGTAGCGTGGTCAGGTTAGCAAAGAATTCATGGTTTTTCTTGGATGCAAAGCTTAGATTTTAGGAGAGCATTCACCTATTCCTATTTTCCTAACCTATCATGACTTCCTTGCTACAATCCCTCCTTTATTTAATTACCCCTTTAACAACACACAATATTCTTTTAGGATACAATTTCTTCTATTTCCTATTTTTCATTCAGTTTTTTTTAGAATGGCAATGTACCATATTTCACAGTTCACATACATTCCCCCAAATTTGGAACAAATTTATCTTTCTCTAGGACAATGCTCTCCTACAACCTAAGATAAGGTATGCACAATAGTAATTTCATGCAGCTCACGATTCAATAACAAATTCATTCACATTTGGCTCAAAGAGGTGCAAAGGATTCATTCATTTGCTAATACAGGTGGATATTTGGCTCAATAGATAAAATAGAAATTAAACAACATGACCTTCATCATCTCCACATCATGCATCTATTCAACATTTCGAGAATCATGCAAAATCAGTAATTTAACATCAGTCCTTCTCTCATAGTTGAGATTCACACATCTCACTGGTTTACAAAGCAATTAGTTTATCAGTCCATACTTTCCTGTCATGCAAACTAACCGCTTCACTCACATGCAAGACTTTCACACTTTATCAATCAAAACAACGCATGCTCACTTGAAGTCTAAAGTTTTCATAAAACAGTTATCAAAATGCAGTTCACCCTAAATCATGCAATCGATTTAAATAACAGACTGCACCAAAATTTTATGAATCAATCAGACCAAAAAGAGAAATTCTACCTACCAAACATCATTTAATCAAACCCAAAAAGTATTAGATTGTCTATCATGCATCAACTAACTGTCTGAATTACCAAAATGACTAAGTGCTAAAAGTAAATTGCTAAATCATAAATAAACTGCTAAACCATAATAAAAATAAAATGTCTGCAATGTGAAGAAAATAAATAGAGTCCTGATCCTGCTACTCAATCATGGGTGGGCTATGGTGCCCAGGCTCCCTATGCGAAGGTGACATCAGCTACGTAATTAGAATCAATTTCGGCACTAGCATCAGCCTCTGCATCTGGGTCTGGAGCATCAAAAGCATCACCCCCCTCCCCAACAAGGGAAGGCTGGACTTCGGGCCAGGCCACCTGCTCCAAGAAAGCTTAAAGAGTCATGATCGATTGTTGCAAAGATAGGTAAGGGAGGCTCTATGCTAGCAGGCACTACCCCTGATGCAAGCTTTCCAACATGGGGACGATCTAGTATGGTGGAGCGGAGGAGAAAGAAGACGACAATGGCCTGGTAGGTGGGGGTGCCTCTAAGAGAGCCCTAGCCCTGGCCTTGTGGGTCCCTAGAAAAGTGATAGATGGGTCGGTGGGGTTCCAGCAATTCTTTCTAAGATAGGCCAAATTAATGATCAGACTAAGGGACTCAAAGGTAAAAGAGTCAAAGACAACCCCCGGGCTTCACAAAGAGCAGTCATCAAAGCTAGAAATCCCAACCTCGAGGAGTTGGATTGGGCGATCTGAGAAATTTAAAAGGAGATCATGGCACCCAAATCCATGTTCATCTTCATGACAAGCCCATAAACCAGACAAGCTCGCTCCATATTAAGGTCCGAGGTACGTGAGGTGGGAGCAATGTTGGAGTACAATAGGACACTCTAGGTTTGAGTCAGGGTGGTCAGATCCTTCCTTAGGATCTTCCAGGGGTCCCTTAGCATTCAGAACAAATACTCCTCCAGAAACATATAGCTTAGATGCTATGGCTTGGTGATCAGGATATGTGTGGCAATAACGGGAGTATTCAGCGTAGTGCTCCCCCACCTTGAGAACCATTGGGGTCTCCAAGAAAGAATTCAGAGTGGTGGCATCAAATTTGATGGTCTTCCCTCGAACCTTGCATTGTCAAGGGGAACGGTCCTTAAGATCATATAAGTTTGCATAGAACTCTTTGACCAGCGCCATATCTATGGGGTTCTCCATCTCCTGGGTGAGATGACAATGCCATTGGCGACGCTCGAGCCCATGCAGGAACTCGTCATAGTGCGATTGGGCTAGCTCAACATTCCTCTCTGGTAAGACGTTCCGGAGACTGACATTGGTTTGATAGCGGTCCCATGCCTCCTCAAAAACAAAATGAGAGGAGTCATAGGCCTCTAAAGGGCGAGAAGGAGCAGTGCGCTTCTTTTTGGATTCCATCTGCAAAAAAAAAAGAATACCATAAACATACCAAGAAACATGAGAAGCATGAAAAGATTCATGGAAGCACCTTGATATTGTCAGATTTATCCCACTCACCTTCATGAACTTCCACCTTGTGGATATGATGACGAGCAACATCATGAATACGATGTTGTTTCTTACCATATGTGCTCAGCACTTTTGCGTAAAAAATAAATTTGTGTTCAGCATAGGTTTTCACCTCAATCTCAACCACCTATAAGTCGGGGTGAGACATTCTTGAATTCAAATAATTGCACACAACTATCAGTTATGTGAAAGCCACTATAACTGGCTTGTCATGTTTGAGCATACAAGACACCTATATATAGAGGCTTAAATGGTTGTGGTTTTTCACATCTTAAATTTAACATTGTTTTTATCTTTGCCTTGTTTTCTCAATGTATTAATACAATGAGAATTTCTTTTGAAAAAAGACAAAAAACTTTCAAAGTTGAAAAATTATGAACGAAGGGAAAATGAAGAAGTAAATATTGAATTTCACTTTCCTCTTCTACTATTATTAAAGAATAAGTGGACTCAAAGGTACAAAGTAAATGTCATATTATATACTATTGCAATGAAAGTGTAAAACTTTTATCCTATTGTTATCAAATCATAAATTATAATATATGATAAATTTTTTGATTTTTTTATATGATTCCAATGATAATTTTAGTTTGATTCATAGTGTAGCTTAATAGTATTTTTAGTACTATTCTTTCCCCTTTTACATATGGAACAAAGTTTTGGTATTTCAAAAAATAGAAAGAAAACAATTATTATTAAGTGTCATTTTTATGTTTATTTTCAATGAAATATATGCATAAAAAATATATTTGTGTTTAATAAGCAAGGGATATAGGATTTGAATTCTGACTTTGAATATAAAATAAATCATAATAAAAAGAGAGTATTTATCTTATGTGCGCTTACAGTTTTGAATAAATATTAATTGTTACTTCCGATAGTAACTATTTTATATCAATAATATAATCAATAATATATATCTATATATATAAATGGATTGATAGACACTACAAAAATATTTGACATGTAGTGAAAGAAATGAGATAAAAGGGTGGCTAGATATGATAATCAAGAAGAATATAATTGATATTAATGAGATGTTTGAAGTGAAGAGATGACTTCCAATCACTATTTGAAATTAATAACAAGTTTTGTTTAGGAAAACTAAAAAAAAAGTATAAATAATTGTTTTTTTAAAATAAACTAATCTAATCATGTATTATTTGTTTTTTTGTTCTTGAATAACAAGTTATAGTAATCCTGCCTAGGGTAGCTTTGCTATTCTTAGCCGGTCCCAAGCCCGGATAAAAGGAGAGGATTGTGTTAGGCTTTCGACAGTCAACGTTAAACTTTGTCGAATCTCTATGACATGGATCAATTACGTAATAATGTGAATGCTAGGTCGTTGCCCGGAAGCAACGCGCTGTATGGCTCGAGTACAGTGTCAAAAGAGCAAGGGCTTCTGCATCGCCGCCCGGATGTAGTGAAAAGTAAGCAAGGGTTCCCACATTTTCGTGAACGGGTGTGGGTAAAGAAGCTAGTTCATGACAGGAGGATTCACTTTGGTACATGGAATATAGGCACACTTACTGGAAAATCTATGGAAATAGTGGATGTTATGGTGAGGAGGAAGATCAATTTTATGTGCCTACAAGAAACTAAGTGGACAGGTGAAAAAGCGAAAGAATTAGACAACTCGGGATTTAAGCTGTGGTATACGGGAAAAATCAGATCAAGAAATGGGGTAGGGATTATTGTGGATAAGGAGTGGAAGAAGGATGTCGTGGATGTAAGAAGAGTAGGAGATCGTATCATAGTCTTAAAATTGGTAGTGGGACAGGACACCTTTAATGTTATTAGTGGGTACGCACCTCAGGTTGGGTTAGCAGAACACTTTAAGGTAAAATTTTGGGAGGATCTAGAAGGGGTACTTCAGGATATACCCCAAGGAGAGAAAGTTTTCCTAGGAGGGGATCTCAATGGACATGTAGGTAGCGTGGCTAGAGGTTTTGAGGGGGTGCATGGGGATTTTGGCCTAGGGGAGATGAATGGGGAGGGTAAATCCATCTTGGAGTTTTCGGAGGCTTTGGATCTTTCTATAGCCAATACATGGTTTAAGAAAAGAGAGGAACATCTTATCACTTACAAAAGTGGAGGGACATGTTCTCAGATAGATTTCTTCCTTATCAGGAAGTCTGATAGGAAGTATTGCTTGAACTGTAAAGTTATCCCGGGAGAGAGCTTGACTACCCAACATAGAGTTTTGGTTATGGATGTAAGAATTAGAGATAGGGCAAAGAGAAGAAGTCCTCTGGTAGCACCAAGGATCAAATGGTGGCACTTGAAGGGTGAGAAACAAGGAATCTTCCAACAAAAGATATGGGAGGGTTGGTGTGGACAATCACAAGGAAGTGCAAATGATATGTGGAACAAGATGTCCCAAGAGATTATTAAAGTGGCTAAAGAGACGTTGGGTGAATCTAGAGGTTTTGGACCTAGGGGTAAAGAATCGTGGTGGTGGAATGAAAATGTTCAGAGCAAAGTTAGAGTAAAAAAGGAGTGTTTCAAGGAGTGGTCTAGGTGTAGAAATTCTGAAACTTGGGATAAGTATAAGATAGCTAGAAATGAAACCAAAAAGGTGGTGAGTGAGGCAAGAGCCCAAGCTTTTGACGGACTATACGAAGCTCTAGGAACCAAGGACGGAGAAAGATCTATATATAAGCTTGCTAAGGGTAGAGAGAGGAAGACTAGAGATTTGGATCAAGTAAAGTGTGTTAAGGATGAAGAAGGCAAAGTCTTAGTGCATGAAAAAGATATCAAGGAAAGGTGGAAGGTGTATTTCCACAACTTATTTAATGATGGATATGGATATGACTCTAGCAGTCTAGACACAAGAGAAGAGGACCGGAACTATAAGTACTATCGTCGGATTCAGAAACAGGAAGTAAAGGAAGCGTTGAAAAGAATGAGTAATGGTAAGGCGGTGGGGCCAGACAACATACCTATTGAAGTGTGGAAAACTCTTGGAGATAGAGGTCTTGAGTGGCTCACCGAACTCTTTAACGAAATTATGAGGTCAAAACGCATGCCGGAGGAATGGAGGAGAAGCACGTTAGTGCCAATCTATAAGAACAAGGGGGATATACAAAATTGTGCAAATTATAGGGGAATCAAGCTCATGAGTCATACCATGAAATTATGGGAAAGAGTGATCGAACGGAGATTAAGAAAGGAGACTCAAGTTACTGAGAATCAATTTGGTTTCATGCCGGGAAGGTCGACCATGGAAGCGATTTATTTATTACGGCGGGTGATGGAGCAATATCGCATGGCCCAACAAGACTTGCACTTGATTTTTATTGACTTGGAGAAAGCGTATGATAGAGTGCCTAGAGAGATTTTGTGGAAAGCTCTAGAGAAGAAAGGGGTTAGGGTTGCATATATTCGAGCTATCCAAGATATGTATGATAGGGTATCGACTAGTGTTAGGACACAGGGTGGAGAGTCAGACGATTTTCCCATCACAATTGGTTTACATCAAGGATCAACCCTTAGCCCCTACCTTTTTACCTTAATTCTGGATGTGTCTGAATAAATCGTGCAGCCCGT
>NC_038256.2:1797760-1803366 GCF_000004515.6 Glycine max | reverse complement strand
AGGTGACCTGTTGTTCTTAGAAACACATGGCTTTCGCCTAAGCAGAAGCAAATCGGAGTATATGGAATGTAAGTTCAACAAAAGAAGGAGGGTTTCTAACTCAGAGGTGAAAATAGGAGACCATATTATCCCTCAAGTCACACGGTTTAAATATCTTGGGTCTGTAATACAGGATGATGGGGAAATTGAAGGGGATGTGAATCATCGCATTCAAGCAGGATGGATGAAATGGAGAAAAGCATCGGGGGTGTTATGTGATGCAAAGGTACCGATCAAGCTAAAGGGAAAGTTTTATCGGACTGCGGTAAGACCGGCGATTTTGTACGGAACAGAATGTTGGGCGGTCAAGAGCCAACATGAGAATAAAGTAGGTGTAGCGGAGATGAGGATGTTGCGGTGGATGTGTGGTAAGACTCGACAGGATAAAATTAGAAACGAAGCTATTAGAGAGAGGGTTGGAGTAGCGCCTATTGTAGAGAAGATGGTGGAAAATAGACTTAGGTGGTTTGGGCATGTAGAGAGAAGACCGGTAGACTCTATAGTGAGGAGAGTAGACCAGATGGAGAGAAGACAAACAATTCGAGGCAGAGGAAGACCCAAAAAGACTATAAGAAAAGTGCGTGCAGTGCTATGCGAAATTAATGGTTTGGATAGAAGTATGGTACTTGATAGAACATTATGGCGGAAGTTGATCCATGTAGCCGACCCCACCTAGTGGGATAAGGCGTTGTTGTTGTTGTTGTTGAATAACAAGTTATAGTAACATTTTGGTTTAATGATTTTGGGCTCTTATAAGAATTTCAAATTTTGATTTTTGTTCTTACAAGCTGTTGCTATTTTATTCATCACACTTATATGAAATATCCTAACTTTAGTCTTGAAGTCTATTAACTGATGTACTAAACATGTGTAATGAAACTAGACTTTGTACGTGGGGGCACCTTGAGTGATGCGGTAGTCACATGGCACTTTGTGTGACATGAATAACAAGTCACATGTGTAAGACTACTAGGAGACTAGGGTTGCATTTGTCATTTTAAAGATGTTTTTCATTCCTAAAAAACAAGTTAGAATAATGTTTTTATTGAAAAAACAATAGAATAATTTTGAAAAATATTATTATATTTCTATTTTATCTTTAATATATTCTCATTTTTCAAATAAGATATGTGCGATGCATATGAATTAGAATTTTTTAGACTTAAATATATTTTTTTATGATTAATAAATGATCAAATTTTATTATTAATTTCTAAAATGAAAAGAAAAAGATCCGCTGGTCCTGATCAATTTAAAATCTTATTTTTGGTCCATATATTTATATAAATAACACTTTAAATAGTGCATTAATGGGATTTAGATAATCCTTTAGGGATTAAAAATAAAATTATAAATTTTTTAAGGACCAAAAACAAAAAAGATAAGGGAATCAAAAATAAAATTCTCTCATTCATAAAGTATATATCTTATATCATTACGTAAATTTCTAAGTGTATTTACTTTAATAATAGTGAAATTAAGTATGATGATGCTTCCTTAATATAAAAACAATGATGATGTTTACTTTTATGCTATTATTCTAGTGTATTTCTATTTTTAATATGTGTATATATAAATAGCTTATATAATATTTTTTTAAATGTTAATATAGTGTATAAAATATTAATACTTCTAAAAATATAATTTGCTATTGTGTTGAGTAAATCATTATTAGAGATAATAATAAAGTGAGGTGCATGGATAATATTCTTTTATGGTCGTTATATTCGATAAAAACACCAATGAGTCATAATTACCTAGTACTTACATGAATATAAATTGCAATCGATGAATTTTATTAATATTTTCAAGTATATTCATGGATACCCATGAATATTTATTAAAATAAAAAATTTAAAACAATTGAAAAATTAATTTAAATTAAAAACAAATAAATTTGAAACATATTATAAAAAGAAATTTTGAAAAATATATTTATATTAAAAATAAATAATTTTGAATTATTTATATTGATACTAAAATTAAATTAGCTAGAGTGACTTAATTTATACATAAATAAAGTTATTAAAGCAATTCCATATTACGGGCGGATTCGGGTATCTTACTGCCTCCATGCCTTGTTAATATGCAAGTATAAAAAAATTATTTAATTTATCTGCATATACCCTTTAAACTATTCATTTTCAATTCATAACATATTGTACTTACATGTAGAGATTGAAGTGTCAAACAAAATAAAAATTGAGGGTTCACAGAGCATTTCATAGTTTTATTGAATCTTTGTTTGTAAGATGGATAAAAAAAACTGAGGTTTCACGAAGAGTTTCACAATTTTATTGTATCTTTATAATCATATATAATTATTATAAGAAATACAGTTAAATGATATGTTGCTGTTAATGTAACTATTGCTTTCTATGATTTCATATAATCATAACTTTTGGGTACCCAAACTTTGCAACACAACGAAATTAATGTGAATAAATATAATATTTAATGCGAGTAAATGTCAATTTTAATGTTTTATGTAACAAAGCAACGTATATACACAGTAACAAAATTAAAATTTTTAATATAACGAGATTTTAATATATCCCCGTATAAAATTTAATTTGTGTCTCATATATTTTTATTTTTAGGTTATATCTAGATCCATAAATTTTTGTTAAAACTTAGTATTTATTATATTTTTAGTTCTTAATTTTTATAAAATCTATGCTTTTTTCTGAATTTCTTTTTTTAACCTATTTTTATAGTTGGTTATTTTTTTTTCATCTTGACTTTTAATTTTTTAACTTTTTTTCGTTTTTATTTTAGTTCCTTAATAAAAAAATGGAAGATAAAAAAGAGTTAAAAGATAAAAAATAAGAATAAAAAAATTAAAATAATAAAAACATAAATAAAAAGTTTAAAAGATTAAAAAAATACTAAAAATTTTAAGAAATAAAAACATTGTTTATCCTAAAATTATTTAAGGAAATAACTTATCACATTTATACGGAAACTGCAATTATATTATTGTCCTAAAACTTTTACCTTAATTTTCATTAAATGGTTGTCACCTACTACAGGCAAAAATACCAAATGGAGTTCCTTTTACAAATTATTTACCTAAATGGGTCTGTTTTGAAATTATTTATTCCATGAGTCTAATTTTTTATTACAAAGCGCCTCCCCGAAGGGCGCATTTGCCGTAAAAACGACACGTGGCAGCACCTGGGACGCGCCCTGCGCACAGGTGCGTCGGGTCGTGTTGGGTACCTAGACGCGACGGGTCGCGCTGGGACCCAGGCACGACCCAGTTGGGTCTCACTTTATTTAATATTTTTCATATTTTATATATTGTTTTTATTTAATATATTTTTATATTATTTTATTTTTTTTATATTTTATTTAATAGTTTCTATATTAAATAAATTCTTAATATTATATATGATTTTAAAGTAATAAATAATTTTTTATATTGTTTTTATTTATTATATTTTATTTAATATTTATATATTAAATAAATCCTTAATATTAGAAAAAAATAAAGAAAATATAAAATATAAAATATAAAATATAAAAAGTAAAAAATATTAAATAAAATAATATAAAAAAATATTATAAAAAAATTATACAAAAATATAAAAATATTTAATAAAATAATAAAAAAATATTACTTTAAATAAAATTATTTATCACTTTAAACTCTAAAGTTGAATTTTAAAAAATTAATTTTTTTATCAACCCAAATTTTATTTAAAATAAAAACTATTAAGTAAAATATAAAAAAATTCCACTCACATACATGTTCCTACTCCCACTATAATCCCAACCCAAATTTTATTTAAAATAGAAACTATTAAATATAATTTTAAAATTCAACTTTAGAGTTTAAAGTCATAAATAATTTTATTTAAAATAATATTTTTTATTATTTTATTAAATATTTTTATATTTTTGTATATTGTTTTTATAATATTATTTTATTTAATGTTTTTTACTTTTTTATATTTTATATTTTATTTAATATTTTTTTATTTTTTTTCTAATATTAAGAATTTATTTAATATATAAATATTAAATAAAATATAAAAAATATAATAAATAAAAACAATATAAAAAATTATTTATGACTTTAAAATCATACATAATGTTAAGAATTTATTTAATATAGAAACTATTAAATAAAATATAAAAAAATTAAATAAAATAATATAAAAATATATTAAATAAAAACAATCTATAAAATATAAAAAATATTAAATAAAGTGCGACCCAACTGGGTCGCGCCTGGATCTCCAACACGACCCGACGCGCCTGCTGCAGCAGCGCTACCCGTCGCGCCTGTACGCAGGGCGCGTCCCAAGTGCTGCCACGTGTCGCCTTTACGATGAACGCGTCTTTCGGGGAAGCGCTTTGTAATACAAAAACAGACCCATGGAGTAAATAATTTCAAAATAGACCCATTTAGGTAAATAATTTGTAAAAGAAACCCCATTTAGTATTTTTGCCCCTTCCTCAAGCATTTTTAAAGTTTTTATTTTTTTTAAGAAAATGTTAGTCAACTTTTTATTATAATTAATGTTTGAAATTTAACCATCAACGATTAAAATTAGGTGTGGGTAAGCAGGCCGTCTCGCCCGGCATAAGCCTACAATGGTAACAGACGGACCACTCTGTCCCGCACTCTTATACGAACTTAATACATTAGTCTGCACCCGCCTCGCAGGCCTAGTTTTTAAAGAAACACTTAAATTTGAAAATAAATATAGTTTTTTCTCTTAAAAAAAGTCAATTACACTCAATTATATATTATTTTTAAAAAATTTAATAAATTTCTAACAAATACTCAATTACAAAAATTTTAACACAACCAAATCAATTTTCAACATAAATCAAAAGAAATTTTGGATTAAGCTTTTAGGATTAATTTGGTTTGAGTTTGCCTTGGTTAATAGTTGTGGGTTTGCGGGTCAACCCATGAACCCTGTCGTCCAAACCCACACAGCTTGCGGATTATGTTGGACGGACCCAAAACCTTGCATAGCCATGGATTTTATAAAAAAAAATGGTTTGTGGCTTGAGCAAACTTATAGGCCCTGCTATCCGATTCATGAACCTGAGTCTGTTTATCCACCCCTAGTTAAAATCAGTGACTCAAATGGGAATTAAAAAATAGAAGGACTAATTTGGTGAAATTATAGATAAAATAGAGGGACAAATTTTGCAATTAAGCCTTAAATCAAAGTAAATTTGGGATTTTAGTGAATGCATATGTTACGCATAACATCTTATTAGACCTTGTTCAATGCACATGTTGTACTAAAGTCAAATTGGGTCTTCATCAATGCATAAATTTTACTTATGTCATATTTAAACTTATTGAATAATTCTCGTGTTACACTTATTTCTTATATTTTGAATTACCTAATTTTATAAATTTTTATTATCATATATTTTCAAAATATAAAGGGTATTTATTATCATTTTTAAATATTTATTTTGTATAAAACACAAATTAAAAGACTAATGATAAGCATACCTTATTTATCTTAATCAAATAATGTAAATATTACTTTCTTATTTGAAAATATTACTAATATACTAATTTCAATATTTTT
>NC_038256.2:1762278-1794772 GCF_000004515.6 Glycine max | reverse complement strand
TTTCTTTAATTTTATTATTTTCCTTTATTTATATATATTTCTAAAAAAATTAAATAAAAAAACCATGTTGAGAATTGGATTTGAAAACCCGAATTCTCAACACAAAATTGAATTTTTAAAAAAATCACAATATAAATTCGGATCTCTCTAATTTGAATTTATATTGTGAATAGTAAAATTGTATATTAAGATAAATAATGGGTAAAGTTATATATTTAGATAAAAAAAATTATATTCTAAAAAAAATTCAAATAACTTATCACATTTATACGGAAACTGCAATTAAATTATTGTCATCTAAAACTTTTACATTAATTTTCATTAGCTGGTTATCACCTACTCACCTGCATGATTATCCAAAAAAACGTTTTTTTTTCTTCTAATAAGTATGTTTCATAAGTGATGTACTATATCGCAGCACTCTTTTCCAAATTCATGACTAGTCAGTTTATGAATAATTGGCCGGTTGTCGGCCGCATTTATTATCGAAACAAATGTAAAATTTTCAAATAATTATATTTACAAATACTCTGTATTGTATACTCTTTTTTTTTTTTTTTCATTCTAAACGAAGTAGCTCACTTGAATAGGATGAATTTGTTAATAAATATATAAATTATTATAATTTTTTTCCATTCCTTGATTCATGAAAGAAAATGGATTTTAAGTAATTCAAAGTTTGAATAAGAAATAAGTAAAGTTTAACTAATAATTCTTTTTACCAAAAAATCAAACTCAAATAGGATGGATTTGTCCATAAGTATATTTATAAGTACTGACTGTGCTGTAAACTTTTTTTTTTCATTCTAAATCAAGTAGCTCACTTGAATAAGGTGGATTTGTCAAGGAGTATCACGAGTAAAATATATAAATTATTTTTTGTTTTAACCCTTAGTTCATGAGGACATGAGAAAAAAAATGAATTTTCTGAGTAATTTAGAATTTAATTAAGATATATAAATAAAATTTAATCAATAATTATTTCTATTAAAAATTAAATTTAGATAATGCTTTTAACTTTAATTACAACACATTAAACACCTATTGTCAATTATTTGATTATTATTATAAATACTTTAACATTATATTCAATCCCAAAAAAAATTAGCGGCAATAAGTGACTGGTTTGCATAAAGGTTAATGATGGCAATTAGTCTTGCAAAGTGAATTTTTTTACTTATATTTTCCATAAACAAATAAACATTATTTTCATAAGATAATTTTTAAAAAAGTTGTAAAAAATAAAAGAAAAAATAAATTAATATTAATTTTATTTTGTTTATCCTATAAAACTTTTCTGTTTCTAATTTCTCTAATAGTCTTTGAATAAAAGATTATATCATCTTATGTATGAGAAAATGTTAGAATAGTTTTTGCCCACTGAGAGAGAGAGAATGTCCGTGTGATGCATTCGGCAATATTATTTTTAAAATTATTTGAGAATTTTGTCAAGGTAATATATATAATTTATAAAATGAGAATGAAAATTTTTATAATTATTTGAATATAAAAATTACTCAGAATTTTATGTTTTAAAAAGTTGTGTTTAATTTAAGATAAGATAATTATATACTTATAATCAAAATAAAATGAAATCTGAATATAGGTTTCAGTATTTCACAAAAGGTAGAATACTTCAAAATCCTAAGAAAAACATAGGCAAAACACGATACGTGTATAACTAACTATACAATAACATTAACTAAAAAAATTAACAACTTAGATTAAACTTTGGTAAACATCTTTACAAACAACATTTATAGTCATGAATTTTTTTTACATATAAACGTAAGATTTATAATAAGATTTGTCATCACCTAATTTTATATATGAAAAATGGTAAAAAAAAATATATAACAATAATATAAAAAATAAATTACATATTAAAATTGTAAAACTCAAAAGAAAAACACGAGGGAATTATAATATACTAGCAAGTGATTATAAAACTTTTGGAACAATAAGATAGATAAGTATGTTTTTGTGTAAATAATGAAAAATAGAAATGAAGAGTTCAAAAAATAAAAGAAAAAAGTGGAGTCACTATAATGCACAGTAACATTGTAGACATACAAAAGAATAAGCAGTAACTTATTTAGAAAAAAAATAATTTTTTTTAAAGATTTATTTCACATGAATTTTATCTTTTAAATATTTCATATATATGAAATAAAATATTCAAAACTAAAAAAAAATTGTATTTAAAAACATATTTAATATTGAAAAACTTTAAAATATTAGTTTTTTCATACATTGTTTTATCATATCATTTTTTATTGTTATTTTTTATTTTTTATAATCTATTTGTCCAATTTTTATAAATTCTTTTTTGTATTTTTTAACGATTATAGTGTTATTTAATTATTTTCATTTTTAGTATCTTTATAATATATTTTTACGTTAATATTTATAAATTATTTTGAAATGGTAGCCGGGTTTTTTACTGAAAATTTTAGCAGTTATAATATAAATTTTCTATTGATATAATATTATCCGTTATTAGTATTTGCTATTTAATTAAGTGTGGATATCTTTATGGATCTTATTTATCAGGTTAAGCAATTAAAAGGATATTCTTTTTATTAAAAATTGTAGGAGAGAATCACGTTAGCATTTGCCTATTTTATATATAGCATTACTGTTATAGCTTGGCTTTCAAGAACCAAGTAAACCTCCCAGAAGCAAGAGAAGGAAGAAATGATCAAGTATTATTTCATGCTATTTAACGGATGATTACACAGTATTTATAGGTAGTTACAAGCTTCTAGATCCATCCTAACTAACCCTAACAGAAGCTAAACGACTAACAGAAGGTATCTTAGCCATCTAACGCCTTAATCGTGCTCGTGGTTCCCTCGAGAAGCTTCACGTGTTCCATTTTGCATGGCTTCTATCGTAACCTTCTAGATATGCTGGGGTGAGCCGTTCCCTTCGTGGTCTCGCATTCCTTGCTTCTTGCACCTCCCTTGCTATTGACACCCCTTCCCTTACATCTCCCGTAGCACTCCCCTGCCCATGTAGCAGCTCCTTGTCCTCAAGGTGGTGAGTACGCTTCAAGCTTGCCTAATCTTCCAATGAAGTCTCTTCGGGTGGTAGCCCTTGCCACTAAACGAGGACCATATGCCTGGGTCCTGTCTCCGACGGAATGACTTTAGAAGCTACAATGGCTAAGGGTGTGATAACTGGGTGATTATCAGATGCTAAAGGTGGAAGATCCATAATTGTTGTCGCCGTGGTGGGGTTCACGGTGTAAGACTTGAGGAGTGAGACATGGAAAACCGGATGAATGCGTGACTATTCTGGAAGTTGTAACTTGTAGGCTACTGTGCCCATACGTTCAACTATTTGAAAGGGCCCATAATAGCGTTTACTCAGTTTCGAATAGGTGGTGCCTGTGACGGAAACTTGTCGTTGTGGTCTAAGCTTGATGAGGACCCAATCACCCACTTGGAATTCCTGATCACGGCGGTGGCGATCTGCATTTGTCTTCATTCGTGACTGAGCTTTAAGTAGCTTGCGCCGCAACATCGCAAAGACTTCTTCCCTCTGACTGAGTATGGCGTCTACAGCTTCGACGGTAGAAGTACCGGCAATATAATGAGGGTAAGTGGGTGGTTTCTGGCCAAAGGTAATTTCGAAAGGAGTCATACCCGTAGTGGAATGAGAAGACGTATTATAGGACCATTCGGCCCAAGGTAGGTATCTTCCCCACGTTGCTGGTTTTTCATGCACGAAAGCTCTCAGATATTGCTCGATAATGCGATTTGTGACCTTCGTTTGTCCATCGGACTGCGGATGATATGATGAGCTTAAGCGCAGCTTCGTACCACTCAGTGTGAAGAGCTCACGCCAGAATTTACTAATAAACAGCAGATCTCTGTCTGATGCGATGCTTTTAGGCATGCCATGGAGGCGCCCCACCAGTTCTATGAATAGCAGGGCCACTGTGTGTGCCGAATGTTGTGTGGGCAACATTCCTAAGTGCAACCCTTTCGAGAAGCGATCCACCACGACGAATATGCATGTGTTGTCGCGATAAGAGGGTAGCCCTGTAATGAAATCCATGGATAGATCTTCCCATGGTAGTGTCGGCACCAGAAGAGGGCAAAGGAGCCCCACTGGTTTACGGTTATCATACTTAGTGTGTTGGCACGTTGCACAGGCCGTAACAAACTTGCGAGTATCTTCCTTGATTGAGGCCCAAGTAAAATTATCATGAAGTCTTTGGAGAGTTTTCTGGATTCCCATGTGGCCACCCGTATGAGATTGGTGAAACTCCTCAAGCAATTGTTTGATGAAAGAGGAGTTAGAGGGAAGCCATATTCGTTTCTTGTACATGATGAGTCCCTTAGTTAATGCATAATCTGGATATGAAGCTAGGTTTTCCTGGATTCGTTTGCGCAAGTCTTGAAACGTCTCGAGAGAGGCTAGTTCCTTACGGAGATCATCGAGGAAGACGAACCGTGGCATCGAAAGGAAGAAGAGTGAAGTAGTGTGGTCTTCCTATGATCTGGATAATGCACCCGCGACCACATTGTTTCTTCCTGCGCGATACTGAATAGAGTAATCAAACCCCAATAGTCTGGCCAAATAACGATGTTGCTCCGGCGTTTGGATAGTCTGGTTCATGAGCTCACGTAAACTCTGATGGTTCGTTAAGATGACGAAGTGGTGGCCAAGTAGATATTGGTGCCACTTTTTAACGGCCGCCGTGATTGCTGCTAATTCCCGAACGTAGGTAGAAGCATTAAGCAGCTTAGGGCAGAATTGTTTGTTATAATAAGCCAGAGGGTGGCGCTTCTGGGTTAACACCGCCCCCATACTAGACCCCGAAGCGTCTGTTTCCACCACAAATGGTGTAGTGAAGTCAGGTAACGCAAGAACGGGTGCCTCTATGAGAGCCCTCTTGAGGTTTTGAAATGCTGTCTCGGCCTCTTGACTCCATTCAAATTGGTCGTGGCACAAAAGTTTGGTGAGGGGAGAGGCTAAGGCTGCGTAGCCTTTTATAAATCGTCTGTAAAATCCAATGAGGCCTAGAAAGCCTCTCAACGCCCGAGGTGTGCGAGGTGTTGGCCACCGTGAGACAGCTTGTACCTTCTCCGGCACCGGAGTGACCCCGTTCGAGGATACCATATGTCCCAAATACTCCAACTACTCATGTGCAAACGTGCACTTGGAAAGCTTGAGAGAAAATTTCCCTTCTACCAGAAGCTGAAAAGCTTTTTCCAAGTGAAGAAGATGGTCATGCATGGTCCTGCTGTATATCAAGATATCGTCAAAGAAGACGATGATATACTTCCTGAGGTATGGTTGAAATAGCTGATTCATTGTGGCCTGAAAACTAGAAGGTGCGTTACACAATCCAAAGGGCATCACACGAAAATCGTAATGCCCTTGATGTGTTCAAAATGCAATTTTGCAGATGTCCGACGTGTTCATCAATATTTGATGGTATCCTTGCATGAGATCAAGCTTAGAGAACCACCGTGCTTCGCCCAGCTCATCGAGTAACTCATCCACTGTCCGTATGGGGAAACGATCGCGGATCGTGATGGCATTAAGGGCCCTATAATCGACACAAAACCTCCATGATCCATCTTTCTTCCTTACTAGCAAAACTAGGGATGAAAACGGACTCGAGCTAGGTTTTATGAACCCTTTCTCTAGCATAGAAGCTACCTGTTCTTCGATCTCCTTCTTCTGAAAGTAAGGAAATCTATATGGTCTAATGTTCACTGGAGTTGAGTTAGGCAATAGATTGATGGTATGATCTGTGGATCGCGATGGCGGCAAGTTCGCAGAAGGTCGAAAGAGGGACGCGTATTTGGAGATCAATGTGTTGATTGTCGGCAAGGGATGGTTTGGAGAAGAGTTGTGCGTGGTTGCTGTTTCGACATGAATATGGATGAAGGTTGTAGTAGGGTTTGTGTGTACGAACCTGCGTAGTTGAGATGGTGACACTGGTTCGATTCCCTTCTCGCGATCTCCATGAAGTTCAATGAGTTTACCCCCAGTGATGAACTTCATTGTTAAAGCACCGTAGTCTGTTAAGACTGGTCCGAGAGTCTTCAACCATTGCACCCCCAGAACCATATCAACTCCACATAATGGCAGTACATGGAAGTCAATGGTGAAAGAGTGATGTTGTATTTAAACCTGGACCGCCGTACACAGCTGATTACAATGAATCTCCTCGCCATTCCCCACCGTGACCCTAAGCGGTGCTGTTTTAGTGGTTTGTAATCCTAAGCTCAGTACCACACGATTATGGAGGAAATTATGAGTACTGCCTCCATCTATCAAGATGTTGATAGACAGGTCATTAATAAAGCCTTTAAGTCGTAACGTCTCTGGTGCTAAGTGGCCAGAATGCATGTAAGCTTAGTTGCGCCGACGGGGATTCCGGTAGCAACTCCTGAGTTGGTGTATAGTCTCTTAAAGATTCCTCTTCGATCGTGGTATCCTCATCGTCCATAACTAAAAAAAACAATGAAGATGCGCATTTGTGGCCACGAGAGAATTTCTCGTCGCAGTGAAAGCATAGTCCATTTTCCCTACGGGAGCCCAATTCTTCTGGTGTTAAACGTTTAAAAGGAATTGAGGAGGAAGTTCGTACCGGTGTTGGTAGCAAGGATTGTGTAGAGTTGCTTGATGATGAACGTGTGTTAGAAGGTACTGTGGAGACTAATGGCCGATATGGCGGTGGCCGGCGAGCATCGACAAGTTTTTCTTCCTGTAATCGTGCATAGGATACTGCCTGAGCTAACGATATCGGTTGTAAGACTTGTACTTCTCTGCGAATCGTTGGATTCAATCCTGAGATGAAGCAACTCAAGACGAATGAAGTCGGTAATCCTACTATCCTGTTAGCCAAGGATTTGAATTCTGAGAGATACGTCGATACCGACGAACGCTGTTGCAATTTGCAGAGTAATCCCGTAGGATCTTCGTACGTGGATGTAGCAAATCGTGAATGAAGAGCATGTAGAAAAGCTGACCACGAGGATAACTGCGCGTTTCGATGCATCCATTGAAACCACGCGAGTGCTAGTCCCTCCATGTAGAAGGAGGCAATGGTTAACCTCTCATGATCCGGCGTAGAGTGAAACTCAAAGAATTGCGTAATCTTGAAGGTCCAGCCAATTGGATCCGATCCATCAAACCTCGGGACATCAAGCTTCATATGGTGAAAAGAGGTTTGAGTCTGTGGCGTGTGTCTTGCGGATGACGACGGCGGAGACTGCGGTTGCTGTTGATTCGCCTCAAGCTGAGACATTCGTTGGAGAAGATCATCAATCTTCGAATTCATAGCAAGTTGCGAGGCAGTGAGCTTGGCAATTGCATCTTCCAAACGCTCTAATGATGCCTTCAAACGTGTTCCATTCGCCATTGATGCTCAATGAAAACACCACTATTATAGCTTGGCTTTCGAGGCCCAAGCAAACCTCCCAGAAGCAAGAGAAGGAAGAAATGATCAAGTATTATTTCATGCCATTTAACGGATGATTACACAGTATTTATAGGTAGTTACAAGCTTCTAGATCCATCCTAACTAACCCTAACAGAAGCTGAACAACTAACAGAAGGTATCTTAGCCATCTAACGCCTTGATCGTGCTCGTGGTTCCCTCGAGAAGCTTCACGCGTGCCATTTTGCATGGCTTCTATCGTAACCTTCTAGATATGCTGGGGTGAGTCGTTCCCTTTGTGGTCTCGCATTCCTTGCTTCATGCACCTCCCTTGCTATTGACACCCCTTCCCTTACATCTCCCGTAACAATTACCTTGTTATAATATTATTACTTTATTATTGTTTTAAAAAAATTTACTGGTTATTTTTAGATTAAACTTTCATTATAGTTCTAAAATTTAAGTGGATAACATTATCGTATTAGTTTCTAAACAAAAAATTCAAATAAATACCTAAAAATATAATACGTCAATCACAATTAGTTCAAATTTTTTTTAAAAAAAAAAACAAAAATGTTACTTGAAAAACAATATTAGCAAACATTTAAGGATCAAAATAATACTAAGTACTTGAAATTAGTGACTTATATGAAACAACGGAATAATTTCAAGCATTTATGTATGGTTTCCTTAATTTTAAAAATGAATGTGACAATATATAAATTACCCTTTTACTCATTTTTTCATGTCTGATTTTGGTTATTTATTTTTTATAAGTTTTATTTTAAGAATTATAATATTACTTTTTTATTATATTTTTCAGTGTTATAAAAACTGATGTAAAATATCAATTTCTATATATTAATTTTTCATAGAAAATGATTATATTTTACATTGTATGAACTAAACGATGCAGAAAGTAATAACTTTCTACATCGATCAAGACAGTAATTGATGTAAAAATTTATTTCTTATATCAATTCTGCACCAATTGTAAAAAAATATTATACTTTTTATCCCATGAATCTATATGGGTTCCGAAACTAATGTAAAAATCTTTGGATAACTGATGTATATTAATATTCTCCATCCCCAATAGTAGTTATAAAAAACGTTCATAAGTTATTGTATATATTAGTTGGGTTAATTATTTTTTATCATCATTAAACTTTTTAGAATTATATTTTTAACTCCTAAACAAATTAAAACTTTATTGGTCTAGGTCCCTAATATTTTCTTTTGTCACTTGTATTAGTCTATGTCGTCCATTTGTTTGTTAAAGGATCACATGGGATCACTGAGATCACCACGTGCTATTTTTTTAATAATTTAATTATTGGAACTTTAAAAATCACTTAAAAATACTTGGCTAATGATTTAAAGGTATTAAATATTTTTTATGACTAAAAATTGCTAAATATGACTTCCATAGACATACGAAACAAACTTAGTTCATGCAATCATTGCATGTACCAAATATTTACAAAAATATACCTAAGAACGAAAGTTCGATTTCAATTCAACATGCATCATCAAAATCAAACTTCACATTAATGGAAGTAATGCCAATGCATGAACACAGGAAGCAATACAGGTATATAGCAAATGTCCTTGTGTGTGTTGTGCCTTATTGGCAATCTTTTCTTATTATTTCTCACACTACCAATGCCAACATCGTTTTGCATCTCAGGGTACAAACAAAAAACACAAAACGTTGATTTTATTCCTTCCTTTTCTACGCTCCATTCGTCCACTCTTGTTTTGGATCGGAGTTAACTACTAAAAAAATGGTTTTTAACGACGGTTAAAAAGGCCTTTTATGACGGTTTTGAACCGTCATTAAATATGATGTCATTATAAGTGAAATTGTTTTAACGATGATTGTTATAAAAATCATCGTTAAAAATAAACACATTCAAAGACGGTTATTACGTAATAACCGTCTTAAAATGTAGAACGAAAAAACTTTCAAAGACAATTACTACAAAATAACTGTCTTTGAAAGTGGAACGAGAAAACTTTTAAAAACGGTAATTACATAATAATCGTCTTTGAATGTGAAAGGAAGAAACTTTCAAAGACGGTTATTACCTAATAACCGTCTTTGCATGTGGAATGAGGTAACAGTTCATCAGTTATAAATAACGTAAAATTATCATACATCTAACATATATTAAACAAGTAATAGTTCCAACTGCAAAAATTGATATCCAGCTTGAGTAGCAAAGTAATTGTGAAGCAATATGGAACCTAAAAGTAGTACATTAAAATCTCCCCTTCGAATTTATAATTTTGTTCCATTTCACACAAGTCATTGAGAATTTAAAAACTCCATGAAACAATACAACAAAGTGGAATTCAATGAGATTCAAAACTCTATAAACTATAAATACAAAGCAATCAACCCTCACAAACATGTTCAAGGCATCAGTAAGCACTTCTAGATTAGGCCATGAAGCCAATTCCTCAGCAAGCATCTAGAGAGCAGCTTTATCTTTTGGAACTTTTCCTTCATTGATCTAGTAAATTCATAGGTTTTTTTTCTAGAAATCAGCAATTGACTTAAAAAGCCAAGGTATACAATACAAAATTACACAAGATAGCATTGCAGACAATAATAACTTGCAAATTACTCTTTCATTGTTAACATTTTGGGTTAAAAAATATAACAGGCGGCATGAAGTTGCCATAATGTTATGAACACTAGTAGGCAAAGATATATCAAATGGCACTATGGTGATTGCTGAGCACAATACAAATGTAGTATTTTTATCATTCACAGGAGAATGACAATTATGAAGGTAAAAAAAGTATATTTAAGGTTGAGATCATGAGATGTCAAATTTAAACTCAAAATAAACTCAAAGTGTTCAGACTGCATAAGGCATTGTATGGCCTAAAGCAAGCTCCAAGGGCCAGGAACAAGAGAATATACTCTTTTCTGATAAAAGAAAGCTTCCATAAGTGTGAAAAGGAACATGGAATATATGTAAGGAAGAATGACAAAGAAGACATGATAATGTTGTGCCTGTATGTTGATGATCTGCTGATCACAGGAAGCAATCCACTGGCTATAGAGAAATTTAAGGAGAGATTGAAGCTTGAAGTTAGTGAAGGATGAGTCAGAAAAATCAGTGGATAGCACCCTATTCAAGCAAGTTGTGGGAAGAAACTATTTTGATCAATAAAATTGTAAAACCCCTAAATTTATGTGTTATGGCCATAAATTTTTTCTCCTCTTTAGAATTAATAAAAGGCATCTGCATTTGATTTATGGGGTTGTACAATTTTTTTGTGTGTTGCATTTGCTAGCATATTATTCTATTTGGGATAAAGGTTCTACGTATCTAGTATTGACATTTAGTACGTGACACAATTTCTTAAATATTTTTTTTTTGTTTATATGAATCAGTAATAAGACAATGGTTTTTTGTCTTATATGAATAATTTTTTTTGGCCAATTGTTTTTTTTATGAAACGGTGATAAGATGATAATTTATGTTATTCATGTGGTTAGTATAAATTTGTGATAGTACCGTGATATATTTGTTTCGGGTGCGTAATTAGTTTACCATGATGTAGTTTTTCAAACATTTACTGCTATCACAATTGGGTGCAAATTTAACCATTACGGATCCTTTCCATTTAATTGTGTGTCCAGTAACTTTAATTAAATTGGTTGAACCATTATGTTGCCAAAGTAACATCTATTGTGTAAATTGATTTAATTAAATTGCATGGATGTTAGTATGGAATTATTTATGCGAATTGTGCTCGGCCCAAAGGAAGACACAATTTGGTCAAATAATAACATACTTGCAATGATAAATATGTGACAATTATTAAGTTTTTTTTTCATGAGAATAATAGTCGGTCCAAAGAAAGACTATTATTTGTCAGAACGAATTATCAATATTTGATCATTGCGTTGAGAGTACCAATTACAAATTAATTTTTCTGTCCAGAGACTAGAATTAATGTTATGCTAGGTATCTTGTGATGGATCTGTTATGGAAAATATTTGCATGTCTTGTTATATATACTTTATATGACTTACTTGATTATTTGTGAACATGTTATTTTTGTTCTCTGTTTAATTATATTATTAGTGCTACAAATGTTACTGCCCAAATGAATTCTATCCCAATGCTGAATGAGACAAATTTTAAGGTCTGGAAGGAAGCCGTAGAAATTGTTCTTAGCTGTATGAATTTGGACTTGGCATTGAGGACGGAACGACCCATTTCCACTCCGGAAACCTCTAATGTGGTAAAAATTAAGAAGTGAGATCGATCCAACCGAATGTGCCTTATGATGATGAAGTGCTCTATTCCAAAGGTGTTTCGGGGCTCAATTTCTGAGGGTCAAAGTGCAAAGAAATTCCTTGAGGAAATTGAGCAATACTTTGCCAAAAATAAAAAGGCGGAGACGAGTAACCTTTTGGCTAAACTCATCTCCATGAAGTATAAAGGCAAAGGGAACATAAGTGAGTACATTATGGAGATGTCCAATCTCGCATCAAAACTCAAGTCACTTAAGTTAGAGCTTGGTGAAGACCTACTCATGCACTTGGTTTTGATCTTGCTTCCTGCATACTTTGGGGAATTTAAAGTGAGCTATAACAGTCAGAAGGACATATGGCTCCTCAATGAGCTTATATCTCACTGTGTGCAAGAGGAGGAGAGGCTGCAGAGAGAGAGGACTGAAAATGCTTACTTGACTTCGACCTCTCAGAATAAGAAAATGAAGAAGACTAAGGGTGTTGCGGAAGGGACTTCACAGCAAAAGAGAAAGAGTGTCCCAAGTATGCCGTATGGCATATGAAGAAAGGTAAATTTCTTACTGTTTGTTCAGAAGTTAATTTGGCTTTTGTACCTAAAGATACTTGGTGGGTAGATTCTGGTGCTACTACTCACATAAGTATGACTATGCAGGGTTGCCTGTGGAGCCGACCACCAAGTGATGATGAAAGGTTGCAGTGGAAGCTATTGGAACTTTTAGATTACATTTAAAAACTGGATTTTATTTGGATTTGTTTGAGACTTTTGTTGTACCATCTTTTAGACGGAATTTGATTTCTATTTCTAGTTTGGACAAATTTGGATTTTCTTGTTCATTTGGAAATAATAATGTTAGTCTCTACCAAAATTCAAATATGGTTGGTTCTAGTTCTTTAATTGATAACCTTTACATGCTTGATGTTGTTAGTTCCTATAATGAAATACTGCAAATAAGTTCACATGGTACAAAACAAACAAAAAATTGAATGAGAATTCAGCCACCTTATGGCATAAGCGTTTGGGCCATATCTCTAAACAAAGAATTCAGAGACTTGTGTTGGATGAAATTCCTGACCCTTTGGATTTATCAGACTTTGAGGTCTGTATTGAATGCATAAAGGGAAAACGAACAAACATAAGGAAATTAGGTGCCGAAAGAGCTAAAGACGTCTTGGAACTAGTGCATACAGACATTTGTGGTCCTTTTCCTACAACTTCTTGGAATGGACAACAATCTTTCATTTGTGGTCCTTTTCTTAGAACTTCTTGGAAAGGCCAAGCATTAAACATTTTCACATTTGGGGTTGTCCAACTGAGGCACGACCTTATAGGCCATATGAAAGAAAGCTGGACTCAAGAATAATTAGCTGTTATTTTGTTGGCTATGTTGAACGCTCTCAGGGCTATAAATTTTACAATCTCACCTTAAGATCTTTTTTCAAGATGGGAAATGCGAGATTTATTGAGGAAGTTGAGTTTGGGAAGGAAGAGAACATAAAGAATGTTGTCTTTAAAGAAGAACCTATTATTTATAGTGATCAAGTCCTCATACCTATTACTGTTCAAGACAGAACTCCAGTAATAGAAGACAATGTTCAAACTATTGATATTGTTCCAGAACAAGACAACAATGAGGTTCTCCCTCAAATACCTTTAGAGCAACCTCAAGAAGTGCCATTAAGGAGATCCATTAGAGAGAGGAGAAGTGCAATCTCAAATGATTATATTATATTTCTCCAAGAACATAAGGATGGTGTTGGTTTAACAGAGGATGATCCAATCAACTTCTGTCAAGCTATGCACAGTTCTAACTCTCAAAATTGGATTGATGTCATGAAGGATAAGATGAAGTCTATGAATGACAATGAATTTTGGAATCTAGTCGAATTGTCTGAAGGTGTGAAACCTATTGGTTGTAAATGGATATTTAAAATCAAGAAAGATTCAAAGGGTAATATCGAAAGATATAAGGCTCGTCTAGTTGCTAAAGGCTTTACTTAGAAGGAGGACATTGACTATAAAGAAACCTTTTCTCTAGTATCTTTAAAGGATTCTTTTGGTTAAATTATGTAATTTTAAGACCTCCCATTTATTGTATTAAATTGTCTTGTATTTTTGGTTAAATTGATTGAAACAACATGTTGCCAAAGTAACCTCTGTTGCGTAAATTTATTTGATTGAATTTACATGGATATTGAATGAAATTATTCATGTAAATTGTGTTCGGCCCAAAGGAAGACACAATTTGACAGAATAATTACATGTTTGCAATGCTAATCATGTGGTGATTATAAATAGTGTGATTTTTCATGTGAATAATGAAATGTTCAAAGACAATTATTATTTGACCGGAATAATCATCATACAAGTTTTCCATGTGAGCAATGGAGTGTCCAAAGACAACCTTTGTTTGACAGGACTTATCACCAATGTTTGATCAATGCATTGAGAGTACCACTTGCAGTTAGTCTTTTTCAATCCAAAGATTGAGTATTAATGATGCACTAGGTATCTTGTTTGGGTCTTGAAATTTACCATAAAT
This sequence comes from Glycine max, assembly GCF_000004515.6. Classification (NCBI taxonomy): domain Eukaryota; kingdom Viridiplantae; phylum Streptophyta; class Magnoliopsida; order Fabales; family Fabaceae; genus Glycine; species Glycine max. The sequence goes on along the minus strand of NC_038256.2, from coordinate 1,780,542 downwards.
ATTATTTGTGCATTGCATGTTTGTTGTTCTCTTCTTTAATTGTTGTTGTTGTTACTACTATGGTTTAAATTACTCATATTATGTAAATCCCAAATCTGCATGTGTAAAAATTAGAGTTTGAAAAGGAAGTCCTAAGGTGATATATGAGTAATCTTGGTATGTAACACTAGAAGTAGTAAAGCGCATTATGCGTTAATTGAAGAGAACAAGAAACTACGTGTTTTCATATCGAAAGTCTAGAAGTTTAGAGATCATTGGGTATTCAGATTTCGATTTTTCAGAATGTCTTAATAGCAATCACTCTACATAAGGATCCACATTTAACCATGTTGGTGGAGTTAATATTTTGCTATGAGACATCATGCTAGAATTTATGATTGCTAAATTATTATAACCGGTTTGCTTGTTGTTGTCAGCATTAAGTAGCCATTAGGTGTTTATTGAGACAATATCTTAGCAGTCTTATTAAGGATTCAACCAAATAAAAGTTTGTTGACATAAAGTATTTGGTTGTTAAATAAAGAATCCAGAAAATATAGATTTGTATAGAACATATAGGAACTCATTCCATGCTAGCTGATCCACTTACTAAAGGTATGACACTAAAGTTTTTTTTTTATGAGCACACTGTTCATATGGGTGTAATTCCAGATAGTACCTTAGTTCAGTGGGAGTCTTCTTCATGTTCTATATCTTATGGTTTGCAAACATTTTGTTATTTGGATTTTCTGCAGAAATAAAGTTGAAGTTTATCATTTCATTATAAGTTTGTTTGTGTGCAATATTTGTATTGCATTTTGGATTGATCTCTATAAAGAATAAAGTTTGGACTAGTTGGAAATAGACATGATTAAGATCACATTGTATGTAATTTCCATGACGCTTATCCATATTTGATCTATGTCATCGAGTATCAGCAACAGTGGTGATCATTGTGGCTTAGTCAAGCTAAATTATGATGAAAACTGCAGTGATTTCCTATTGCTATATGAGATGGACCAGATTGTATAAAAGGAGTAGGGGTGGGTAAGCGGGCCGGCCTGCCCGCACAAGCTCGCATTGGCAGCGGACTAGGCCAGTCCGCCCCGCTTCTTACACGGACCAGAAAATTGGTCCGCCCCCGCCCTGCGGACCCCGCGGGTCAAACGGGCCGATCTGCGGGCCTAGTTTTTAAAGAATTTTAATTTTAATAAAAATAAAATATAATTAAATTAAGTTCAATACAGATGTAAATAAAATCTCAATAATTAGTCAATTACATCAATAAAATAAATAATGTCTTAACAAAAGAAAATCCAAGCAATAAATCTAAAATATGAAATTTAAACATCTCCAACAACAAATGATTCCATATTTGAAGTAGCTTGAGCCTTCTCCATGTGAGTCGCGTTTTGTTTTCCTTCTAAGGAAAAAAGTTGTATGACTTGGGCGCGTGCGTGGTTACGTGATGGAGAAAAAACATGAGGAGAAAAAGTGTTCTTAGCCTGCTACAATGATAACTGCTAAATATGATGTGAGCTATTTTTTATAATAAAAATATATTGAAATATCTTTAAAAATATTTATTTAACAATTATTTTTAGCTTAAATGATAAGAATTGATATTTTTATTATTTATGGCTTACAGATATGAAAATGATAGATTAAAAGAAAAAAAGATCTAGAAAATATCAAAAAGGAAGATTTTTAGCATGTTATCACTTTTCTTTTTTTATCTTAATCTTTTATTTTTGTTATCTTTTATTTTTCTTATCATATCCTTTTTTATCTTTATTATCTTTTAATTTAAATCTTTCATTTTTATCTTTAAATCTTTATCTTATCTAATATATTTCTTTATCTCTTATTTTAAAAGAAAAGTTTAAAGTGAAAAAGAGAAAATCAAACCTAATATAATTAGGTCAAGGTCACACAAATCAAATTAAATGCGGGTTACGGGCAACCCACGGATCCAGCGGACCAAACCCGCAAAGTTCGCGGGTTAAGCGAGGCGGGCCCAAAAATATGACATAACCATGGACCGTCTAAAAAAATTGGTCCGTAACCCGCACGGACCGTGGGCCCCGTGGGCCAGTCCATGGACCTGGGCCCGTTTACCCACCCCTGAAAAGGAATCTAAAAGTAAATAACATACGGTTGTGCGCCTAAAGAATTTTGTGATATAAATGTCTAAGGTTAATATGAAGCCCAAGTGGGAGATTGTTAGGAATTTTATAATTCCTAATTAATTAATATGGACTACATATTATATTATAACATTTATATTAGTTATTTACATTTAAATGAGTTCAATATAAAGTGATCTATTTAAGTGAACCCATTAGACGGTCAGAAAATTGATATGGGCTTAATGAGCGGAAACCAGTTTGGCCCATTACGGGATAATGAGAACCCTAATAGGTTTAAAACATAAGGCATGATTATGGTCCCCCAATACACCAAATCAACAAATAGTTTCTCCTCTCCCCATCTGAAGAGAAAACGAAGGTCCCATAAGGAAGAAGGTGATTTGGTTGAGGAAGGTCATTAAACCAATTGTTCGTGATCACTGTAATATTCCGCTGCGTGTTGATCAAGCTCTCTCTGGATCCAGGTATTCCTTGAAACCTCTTGATAATCTGACGTAATGTGTCTTGGTTCCCAATTGGTATTTTATAAGGTTTATTGAAAATACCCAACAACATGCAGTGGCAGGGGCAACATTGTCTTGCAGAAAACCTCATTTTCTTTTGTGTTAAGGCTTTATTGTTTAGCTCTTGCTTCTTTTGGTTCTGCAAGGTCACCAACCAAGAAGACTCCAGCAGGACTTTTTTTTGTTAGCTATTATGCATGTTTCATGCATGTTTCCTTGCTTACTAATTGCCTTCGCTTTGTTTGTTTCCAGTGCACAAACTTCTCGATCGACATTCACTCATATTTTTTTACAGCAACAAAATCAAAGAGTTGAGCTTTCGCACCTAATACAATATTCTTTTGCTATTCAATGTTCTTCTCTTAATTATTTTGTTTGTTCCCAGTTAAAGCACATCCCAATGTTGTTATTGTTGTTCGTTGAAACTTTTTTAGATCTTTTTAGATGTTTGGAAAATGATCATCATTGTATCTCTTTTGTACTGGAGTTGGAAATCTAACCCTCTTTCCTTAAATTTTGCAATCTTAGATAGTATTTTACTTATGATGATAGAAGGTGTAAAAGAATTTTAAATTAAATAGAAATTGTAAGAGAAAGAGAAAGTCCAGACCAAAGAAGAAGCAGAGGAAGAGAGAGAAACACCAAAGATGGGTCTTTGCTTTGGTTGCTTCAGCGTAGACAAACGCATGCGCAAGGAAGAAGAGAGATTGACCTTTGAAGAAGCAAATGCTAAAGCTGTCAAAGCCGCACATAAAAGGTTTTACCTTTATCCATTCCTCAATTTTCCCTTTTTTTATTAATTCAATTTCTTTAATATTCTCAATTCCTGCAAAAAATTAAAATTTATGGATTTGGGTTTTTATTTGTATACCCACATGGCCAGTGTAGGTGGTGATAACAAAGAAAACTATTTTTCTTTTATGAAACGTTAACTGTCATGCGATTACGTTGTTGGTGAAATGGGTTGTAAGTTATGTGTTTGGTGAAATATCTAAATGAAGTTTTAGTTTTTAATCTTAAAAATTCATGTGTGTGTTGGTTTTGGGATATCTCCCTGTTTATGATTTTTGAATTATCTATTGTAGAAACGAGTTTATTTGATTTTATAGTATGCACCCAAAGCTGATCTTTACAAGGAATCACAAAAATGCAAATATTGTAAGTATATATCATACAAAACATTCCTTCTTTTCCTCTCCCTATATGTTGTTGTTTGTGGATTACATTGTTGTTGTGGTCATTATCAACAATTTTTTCCTCATCTTTCATATTGCGAAAAGTTCCAAACAAATATAGTTGACGTGGTCTTGATTGTGGTCATGATTTGATATATGAAAGAAAAGAAACTATTAAAGCTTTGATATCAAGCTAAAATTATGGTCACATATTGTTTTTAAAAATCCTAATATACCCATTAAACAACTTCACTTAATATTAAATAATTTTAAAATGAAATTTAACATATTTTGACTGCTTTGAAGGTTTGTGGAGGGGATTCTACATGAAAATGGAGGACAAAACCTTTGTTTGTTGATCCAACTTGTGTGAGGTTTATACAGGTGTACCATTTCTTATGTGAATAATACGTTGTTATTGGTTGGCAGTGCTGCAATTTATATCATGTGATGATTGGGAAACTGAAAGATATATAATGACATGGGGACAGGATTGCACCAACTGAGAAAAACAAAAGGAGATTTAGTATTTGGACTAGAATTGGTTGTGCCTGAATTTAATAATAACAACTATCCCCATTGTACGTGCAAAATTATGCAAAGTTATGATTCTGTTTGACCAAGAATATAATATAATTTTATATCTACCCTCCATTGATTAGTCACCACTATGTCTTTGTTGCTTCTAAGACAAGTGCAAATAAGACAAGAGCTAGCTTTCAACATGGAGGAAAAAAAAATGAGTTCCCTAATCGTGGTCACCACCATTTTCCTTTTCAACAAACCCAATTGGCCATTTTTTATATAGGTATAGTATGGACCATATGCTTCTAATTGGGCGATTAATTAGCAAAATGTGAAGAATTAATTAAAAAGGTATAACATGATGGGATAGAACTACATATATGAATGTGAGCAAGCAAGGGACAAGATTAATTGGAGAATGATTTTCATCTCTTTATTATAGGGATATTAAACCAAAGAACCTTCTTATTGGTTCACAGGTGATCTCCTATTGTTTCTTATATGTTCATTTGTTTGTTATCCTCACATTGTGCTCGTTATTATGGGTTATTTCATTCACATATTGATTTCTGCAGTTTGTGTCTAGATTTTTTTTCATGATTATTTTCATTTTGTTATCTCTAAATTTTTATATTTTTTTGTCAATTTAATATACATAACATGAAACATATTTTGATTTATGAGGTTTAAGATAATGATACAAAATTTCCGTTCGATGTGTAGATGCAGGAGATTTATAGAGCTTATGATTACTTTTTGAAGAAGGATTATGTGATAAAGGAGAAACATTTGTAAGTTGGTTCTCAATCTACTTCCTCACTTTGCTCCTAATGATCTTAATAGCGTGCTTGTGTTAACTTTTTAATTTTTGGGACAAAGCTTTGGTGTTGTTTTGCATATGCTTTTAGTATTGTTCTTTAATTCATACTCAGCAATTGCAAGAGTCTCAAGATGCACATCATAACATCATACATCACTAATCTGAATTTCATATTTCATTGATGGCTATGGGTAGCAGTCATACTCAATCACTGCAAAGTCCTCAATTGTTTATAAAAATTGGTCTGATTCAACCAAACCGAAATTGTTTATATATATATATATATATATATATATATATATATATATATATATATATATATATATATATATTTGTAAACAAATTTATGTCACTCATATTTATATTATTCTTATATATGTGCCTTTGCTTAATCATCGCAATGGTATGTTTCAACTTCATTCTAATTTAATTCAGCATCCTTTGTTTGACATAGGGATTCTTATTAATTGTCATGACTTCAACAAGGATAAATTATACCAATCTATCAAAAATATATTTAAAGATAAATTCTTAATAACAGTTAAGATGCATAATTAAGTTGTCAAGTTGTGTAAATTTATTTTTAGTAATGCATATATTTAAAAATTTGTATTATAAGTTATATAATAATAGATAAATGAAATGTTTAATGTTTTAAATCATCTTTTATTATATATTTTATTATTTATTATTTATTTTGTATTTTCCAAAAAAAAGTAAGATTAGAGCTGAAAATTGATCCAATTCAAATCCAGTTATTAGATCAGGTATGAAATTGGATAAGGTCTGAAACTATAAAATTTCAAATCCTAATTCAATATTTCATTTTAATTTTGTTGTACGGTGATTTTTGAGGTATGAAATTTTTTCCTTGTTATAACTTTTTGACAGTGTGGTTGCTAGATTGTCACTATGAACTATATCAATTTTAAGTCTAAACCTATAATCTAGGAAAGCATTTTGTTTTGTGCTACTGAGATCTTTTGAATTTATCTGAATTTAGTATTTTAAATTGTGAAAAAGTTTTAACTATTTGTAGGCATACATGGGATGGTCATTACTGATATCTTCTTTTGTTTTGGTGTGTTGAAGATTATTTTGATGCGATGATTAGTTGATTAGTTGACTAGGTTTGTTACAAGTTATTATTTATATTGTTTATTATTATCATTTTTTATATGGTCCCTTACAATTGCATTCAAAACTTCACAGTACTCATAACTTTGTGAATTAGTTTCATCTTTCCTTAGTTTGGACATTAAAGTTTTGTCTGAGTTTCTTGCAGGTTATTATTTATATTGTTTATTATTATTATTATTATTATTATTATTATTATTATTATTATTATTATTATTATAAACAAAGAGAACCCTTTTTATTTTTTTCCCAAAAGAGAATCTATCTATTTGTTTGCCCCATAAATTTGTAAATCTATCTTATTCTTCGTTGTGTTGTGAGCTTGTGGGAGAGCTATTTAATGTCTCTCTCCACTCTATCAAATGATATTGACACCTTATGCTTCAAAGAATGTACTTTTGGCTACAAATTTCAATTTAATCTCATTTTAATTTAGAAAGTGCTTAAGGATAATGTCATATACTAATTCAGTTGTATAAATAACTTGATCTTTCTAGAAGAATGTTCAACAAGTTGCTGTATTTTTCCAAAATCTTTTTATTTGGAAGTTTGGAGTTTGGACATTAAAGTTTTGTCTAGGTTTGTTGTAGGTTATTATTTATATTGTTTATTATTATTATTATTATTATTATTATGGTCCCTTACAATTGTGTCTAGAGCTTCAAAGTACTCAACTTTGTGAATTAGTTTCATATTCCCTTAGTTTGGACATTAAAGTTTTGTCTTGGTTGCAGGCGATTACGGTGGCGGTGGCAGAGAGAGAGAGAGTGGGTGACATTAGTCTTTTTGGTCTGTTTGGTTTTTTGGTATTCTTAGTTTAGGTTCTTCAATTCACCATTCTCTTCTCTACGTCTTCCTTTTTCACCAACATTTTTCCTCTCTCTTTATCTCTTCTTTACTTTATCGACACATGATATGTCTTCTAATTTTTTGTAATTTGAACACCAACTTTATTATAAGTATTAAGCCTTTTTTCCTTCAACAGTGTATTTCCTTTTATATCTGTCTTGCCAAAAAAAAAATCATGCTTGCTAAATGACTAAGGAGACGACCCGTGCGTATGCACAGGTTGCAGACTAGTATATATATATAGTGGCGGACCTACATTGGTCTGAGGGTGTGCACTTGCACCCCCTCATTTTTAAAATTTACTAAATTTGTAAATAAAATCTTTATATTTTTATATTTTATTTTATTTATATTTATATATTTGAACCCACTGATTTTATTTTTTTATAATTTGCACTCACTAACTTAGGGTCTTAAATCCGCCACTATATATATATATATATATATATATATATTCTTACATAGACATGTGTATATTTTAAGATCATAATTTATTAGCATACTTGTTTCAAAAAAATAAGTGGATATACGTTACATAATCTTATAAGCATTTACTTATATACATTTTTTTTATTATAAGTAGTATGTTAACAAGTTGCATCTAGATGTTATAGTTCTTTATTGAAAGATGAAATAATTAAGATTTTATTCTTCTTTAATTGTGAGTGTACAAAAGATATCAAAAAATATAAAGGACTAACAAACTCCATATTACTTATAACTTGAATTTAAATTACAACAACTTACAACTAGTTTTATCATATCAATAATATAATATTATTCTCATTTATCTTAAACATTTGCCCGTCACTTATTAATTTCATTAATTGGTTATTGACATATAGCTCGAAGAGATGAAACAAGCCAAAGTAAGTAACACCATTATCCAGGGTTAGCTTAAGTACATTCACTTATTTTTTAGAAGGAATATGTTACTAATAATTTTAATCTACCCATTAAATTTAACCTCTATTGATTAATAAATGTCTCATCTCCTTGAAGTTCAAACTTATTGGCAATGTAAGGAGGATCACATAATGTCCTCCATTCAAAATCAATCATGATGGTTAAGTCCTTTTGTTTTTATCTTTTTAGGTGGTTAAGTTATTTCACTTCTGCCTTTTAGGTGGTCAAGTCATTTTTTGTTTATGTATTTTAGGTGATTAAATTATTTTTTGCTTTTGTCATTTAGGTGGTTAAGTCATTCTTTTGCTTCTATCTTTTAAGGTGATTAAATTCTTTTATTTCTATCTTTTTAGGTGATCAAAATAATTAAGTCCTTTTGTTTTTGTATTTAGGTGGTTAAGCTTATTTTTGTTTCTATTTTTTTAGGTGGTTAAGCCATTTTGATTTTTCCTTTAGTGGTTAAGCTTTTCTCTTATTTATGTCTTTTTAGGTGATTAAATCATTTTGCTTATGCCTTTTATGTGGTTAAGTCATTTTACTTCTGCCTTTTACGTGATTAAGTCTTTTCCTTGTTTCTAACTTTTTAGGTGGTTAAGCATTTTTGCTTCTATTTTATGGTGGTTAAAAGTGTTTACTTCTCTTAAGAAGTTAAGTCTTGTGTTATGACTCCTCATAATGGTTAAATTTGTATTTGTTAACTTTGATCAACATGCAAACTTTCTCGCCAAAGGTATTACATTTTCACGTCATAAATTTATGATAGTTTGGCATTGTCTTTACTACCATCATCTTGCATAAGCCTATTAAACTATTAATATGATTGAGTAGTTAGTTGGAAGTTATTACAATTAAAATTCAAATTATTGATAATTTAATAAATAATCTAAAATTTGTTTTTTTTTTTTTACTTTACATATATCTCTTGTACATGCACTCAGAATTAAAGGTGAATACAATTCTAGATATTTTATCTTTCAATGGATAGACCGTCCTTATTTGATTAATTAGTAGCTGGTTGAAGCTTACAAATCACAGATCATACAGGCATGTACCCTTCCCTGTGTTTGTCAATATTTTAAACAAACCAACAATATATTGCATAAACATGTACACACTGGACTTTAAAGAAAACATTATGCGTAAGATAACCACGAGGGCACAGCCATGCGTGGCTCACACAACGCAACTTTATTTAATGAAGAGTGTTGCTAGGTGCACCCAACATTCTTGAAAAATGCCAAAATTGCCCTTGCTTAGTTTTCCACTTCCGGATCAGCTTGATCCGTAAGTTGATCCATAAGTCTGATTCGTAAGTTGATCCGGAAGAGACTTACGGATCAACTTACGGATCAAGCTGATCCAGAAGTCTCTTATGGATCAAGTTGATCCGTAAGAGGAAAAAAAATTATAATATACTTTTAAATACAACATATTTATTTATAATATAATTAAATCTATTTTTTATTTTATTAAATATAATATATTTATAAATATTGATTTATTATAAATAATTAATTTTTTAATATATTTTTTTAGAATAAATTTGTTTAGAAGATGATATTAAAATACTTACTCAGTTCCATTATAATTATTGTTTAAGGTTATTTTATACATATTAATAAAAATCAATAAAGAATTAATCATATCATTATTAATATTATAAAGAATATAAAAAAAATAATTGGTATTACATAAAAAATTAAAATACTAACTACTTTACAATACATTTTTTTACATGATCATTAGTATAAGTGGGAAAATTGTAATTATAAGAGAATTTAAAAATATTAGTACGTTATATACGATCTTAGATAACGAATGATGTCCATTTTTTGGTTAATTATTTTTTTACACCCTTTTCAACTTCTTTATTTCAATTATATTTAAAGTTATAACACGCGTGTATATAGACACAAATGGAATACACATACAATGAAAATAAATAAAACTAACATTAGAAATGAAAATAAATAAAACCAACAATACTCGTGAAATGAGTTCATGTACAATATCTGTATATACAAGGAATATCAATGTAAAATATGTACATAAACTAAGTCTGATCAGTGCGCCGCCTGCGTTTACACCTAACGTATACTAGATGGTCCTGTGTGACACTCCTGGCCAATCTGAGGCATTATTCGATCACCTCATGTGTCGATGAGCCAGGCGTGACCACTCCTAGACTCAGATGGCGCTCCAACCGCTTAGCAATGTCATCACAAACTTCCTGTTACATACAAAACAAACTAATTACACAAATTATTATGCAAATATTGAGGTAAATGACGTAAATTATTAGTATTACTTACCACTGCATGTCTGGGCTCCTCCGTAGATGTCGACGATGCTCCTGGCTCCGGCACGCGAGGGATATCCGTCTACGGGGCCTGAGGGATGACTCGGGGCTACGGGGTGTGACCATGAGGCAGAGGATCTACTGCATGGCCTGGTGTCATGAAAGGATGGGAGATGCGGAAGAACCAATCGATGTAGTCACTGGAACACGCCCCTGGCACCACGCAAACCTCACCTGCAGGTACGATATGATCCTCGTAATGCATCCACCTATCGTGTATATCATCATACGAGACCCATGAATCGACAGGAGGAGCAGGGATGGTCTGCGTGTAACCAATCTGCCGCACGACCCTCTCCGGCCGGTAATACACAGCAACAGGCCCCCAGCGCAAGAGACCGGAGTAGCATGATCTGACATGGAAGTCCCGGACCTCCCGATGCTCCCCATACGGGATCCAACAGACATCCGAAATCCAGAGTCGGTCCAGGCGCTCCCTATACGATGGCGTGCGAATGCTCTTCACGGTCTTCTTTGTCGCAATCCACCCGCACGCACGCGGAGAAGCCTCATCGTAGTCCTGATCAGCGGTGGACTCCGCAACTGAGGGAAAGTGCTCGTAAATCCAGCACTACAGATGTAACATTCAAATTATAAACATTAATAATGAAAGTGTAACAAAATTTAAAGTTGAACATTGTTTAACCTGAATGAATGAAAAACATATTTGTTACCTGTAGCAGTGTGATGTAACCGCCAAGCTGTCGACTGTGGCTCATGGATGCATCGTTCAGTTGGTCGTACATATGAACCAAAGCAGCCACTACCTAAGCGTACCTCTCTGTCATACTGAGGTCACGAAGGGCCTCCAAGTAGACAACATGGACATTGGTTGCACTCTTGTTAGCAAACAGAGTGCAACCCAGCAGGTGAAGAAGATATGCACGAGCCGCAGCTGTCCAATGACCTGCTTGGCATCAGCGCTGATATACTTCACGTACCCATTGCAGGCATACGTACGATCCGTGACACTGGACTGTCTCAGCCCTAGTAGACTCTGGAGACATCATCAACAAGTCCACCAGCATCTGAACCGCATCATCCACGTGCAAGGGCTCAAATGCGTGAAAGTCGCCTATAACGGGAAGATGGAGAAGAGAGGAGACGTCGTCCAATGTGATGGTGAGCTCACGCACCGGGAGATGGAAACTAGATGTCTCCCGGTGCCACCGCTCCACAAACGCGGACAAAAGTCCCTGATCGCCGGTGTCTACCGAACACGCGATCAGAGGACTTAGTCCTGTACCAGCGATAAGTCCCTCAATGGCAGGGGTAGGCCTGCCTAAACTATGGACCTTCCTCCCATGCGAGGATAACTTCAATTCAGGACGCTCCTGAATTGAAGTATAAAGGAACGCAAAATTCGTTAAAATTATCATTTAAAGGAAAACTAATAATATAATTTACAAGTAACTAAAATTAAATAGTATAAATATCTCTCCCGTCCATACGCTGCAAGCAACGTGATCCGCATACGCTGTCAGCACAGATGGGTCGCTCGGACCACCCGGAAATCCCTGAGGCTGATCCTCAGTGCGCCTGCGTCCGCAGGAATGTCCTCCACAGCAGCTGGTGCCTCCATCGGGTCATCCTGAACATCTAGGTCAGGGATGACTAGGTCATCGACGTGATCCGCAGTCGCAGCGACTCGCTGCCTCCGTGCGGATGCAGTAGGTCGTCGACGCTGTGGAGCATCATCGGAATCATCATGATCTCCTCTGCCCACACCTCTGCGAGTGACCTGACCTAAGGCACGACCTAATCTTCTGGTCCCAACCATGATCTGCAAATGAGTACCGCAAAATCCATCACTCATTTCATTTTCTCAAATTTCATGTGTCTAACGCATATAGGACATTGATTTGGGACAACATGGTTTTGGTTGTGTTCGTCTCATTGATACTAACATCAGTAGAGTGTGGACAATTTAATTCAGGCCAAAGAAGACACAGAATTCAATGATCAAAGAATTTAGGACTTTGTTGCGAGAATTAAGGGTAAAATTTTCCTTATGAGGATTAAATGGATTGTTTTATAAATGTCTCCATGCATTAAATGGATTGAATGGATTGTTTATCTCTTCATTAAATTTTCCTTTTCGTCTATAACATTAATTATATTTGTGTATCAAGACTTTGATTGGCCAATCAGGAAGAGAGAATTGACATGTAGAATGATTTATTCCATAGGTGTTGAATGAATTCACACATGGGAAGCAGGAATGGTTCAGGTTATGAAGCTGAAATGGTATCCATATTCTCTCATATTGAGTCCCCTGACAGATCACTTCATGACCATATAATTGAAGCTCTTGGCAAGCTCACTGTTGAACAAGGAATTCCTTATGTTACCAAAAAAGTCATGAGAAATTAAAACAAGTTTTCATTTGTTGCTAAGAATGTTTAGTGTAGCCCAAAGTCAATTCAAGGATCTCGAGGTTGTGATTAAATTTAAAGTCCCTTTTATTAATTGAGAATTTGTGTTTTGTTTCTCTATCTTTTATGTTTTCAGTTTTTCAAATTTAATTGATGATTATGATAGGGTTTTGGGAATTGAATTAGTATTAGCATTAGGTGATAGAATGGTTGCTTAATTGATGACCAAAATGCTTATTGCTCTAAAGTTTGATATAAAACCATTTGTATGGAATAGTTGGTTCATCATTTGTGATATTATATTATAGCCGACCATGTGGCTTAGAGTTCTAAATAACTTAAGGTTTTGGGATAGTTGGTTCATGATTCCAAATGCATTTCTTCACATACAGGCTCAGAGGTTCTAAGCAAACTACCATCATGCCAAATTCCCAGTTCTATCATGTCAAATTCCTATTTCCTAGTTTAATCCATTAATTGCAAGTATTTGCATCTATCTAAGGTATGAATTTAGGTAGAAGAAGCTGCAGATTGTTATTCATTGTTGTTCTCCTCTAATTTGGATTTAGGTAGAAGAAGATGCAGATTGTTATTAATTGTTGTTCTCCTCTAATTTGGATTTAGGTAGAAGAAGATGCAGATTGTTATTAATTGTTGTTCTCCTCTAATTTGGATTTAGGTACAAGAAGCTGCACATTGTTATTCATTGTTGTTCTCCTCTAATTTAGGTACAAGAAGCTGCAGATTGTTATCTAAGGTATGAATTTAGGTACAAGAAGCTGCAGATTGTTACTCAGAAGTATTTGCATCAATCATATTGGTCATAACTTAGTTAAAGGAAGTACATGGAAGTTGGCTTATATGGAAGCACATGGAAGTTAGCTTATAGGGATATCAATCATTAGCATACATTCATGGCAATTTGTATGAAACAGTAGATATTCATGACACTATTTATCAAATATTTAGCATACATTCAGAGGTATCAAATAATATTTGGCAATTTTTGAATTAAAATCAAACTGTGAGTTTTACGGATCAGGTGATCCGTAAAGTATGTTGAGTATTTTACGGATCGAATGATCCGTAAAACTACTCAACATACCTTACGGATCACTTAATCCGTAAAGCTCCCAGCGATTTCCGACAGCGTTTTCCGCCATCGCCGGCAACATTGGAGCAAAAAAATGTCAAGTTCACGGGCCTGACCTCGACGGTGGACGCGTAAACGACCGTTGCTCTTCGCGGAAGCTTCCTCGCACCACCACCGCACCTCCTCAACGAAGAAGAAGAAGAGCCACAAAGAAGACGCAGGAAGAAGAAGGAGAGAGCTTATCCGAAAGAAGAAGAAGAGAAGCGCATTTTTGCCTTTTCACACTAATTGTTGGGTGCACCAGCAAAACTGCTGGGTGCACCTAGCAGCACTCTTTAATGAACCACTTAGGGATCATTTTAACGAGCCTCAACTTTCTAGGTGAGTTTAACCACCAAATCTTTGTACTTGGTTGGCTCAGGAGCATTGTGATCCACCTTCTCGTACAAGAAAGTCCACTTCACTAGGCTATTGTCGGCTTTTTAACCAATTAGGGGTAAAATTTTACCCAATTTTTCAATGAAGGATATATTTTAAAAAATTATCCAAAACGGAATAAGTCGTAACAGGTGTTATGACTCCTAACTCAAAAGTTGTAACATCTATTACGACTTTTTATTTTTTTTAATTCAAGTCGTAAAATTATTTATGACTTCAGTTCAATTGTTACTTTTTTTACGACTTTAAAGTTGTAATTTTTTTATTTTTTTAAAATCGAAGTCGTAAAATTATTTAGGACTTTATTAATTTAAGATTTTTTTTATTTTACTACTTTAAAGTTGTAAAATCTTTTTTTAAAATTTTTTTGAAGGTTTACGACTTGTAATTTTTTTTTCTTTAAAAAAAATCTACTTTTTTCTATTTGTACACCTGTTTTTGTTTTGTTAACCTACTTTTTTTTCTTTTCGTAAATCTGTTTTTTCTTTTAAATTTACAATTGTTTACTATTTTATTTTTATTTTAAATAAAAAAAATTAAATGTATAATAAATAATATTAAATTGACTTACTTATTATTATATTTATTTATGATTTTATTTGATATGTTATTACTTTATTTTAATATGTATAACATGTTTTAAATAATAAAACATTAAATACAATAATAACATATCAAATAAAATCATAAAAAATATACTAATAAGTAAGTCAACTTAATATTATTTATTATATATTTAAATATATTTTTTATTTAAAATAAAAATAAAACCGTAAACAATTGTAAATTTAAAAGAAAAAACAAACAGGTTAACATAACAAAAACAGGTGTACGAATAGAAAAAAATAAAGGTTTTACAACTTTAAAGTTATAAAACCAAAAAAAAAATTAATGAAATTGTAAAAAAATTTACGAATTCGATTTAAAAGAAAAAAAAAATTACAACTTTAAAGTCGTAAAAAAAAACATTTGAACTGAAGTCATAAATAATTCAATTAAATAAATAAATAAAAAGTCGTGACAGGTGTTACGACTTCTGATTTATAAGTCGTAACACCTGTTACGACCTATCCCGTCTTGGGTAATTTTTTAAAACATACCCTCGATTGGTAAGTTGGATAAAATTTTACCCCTAATTGGTAAAAAAGTCGTTATTCTCATCACCTTTTGGTAAAGCATGAAGGATAACTTTATAGCTCTTGTAGTGCTTCAACATGTCACCCTCCAATATTGTGTAGGTTATCTCCTTGTTTTCATTATCAAATTAAACTCTCTCCTTTAAGGTCCCAACAGTGTCCCCTACATAATATTCAACAACAATAATAACAATAATAAATTAATAATACCAATAATATATAATAGAAGATATAATTGTGAATTGTGTTAATTAAGTTTAACTTATACCAACAGCAGATATTGCCGGATTTATCCCCCTCGCCTTCATGAACTTCCACCTTATGGATATGATGAGGTGCAACATCACGAATACGATGCTGTTTCTTACCCTTCAAGGAGTCGTAAAAGTTAATTATCAGAAAGCTGCTATATCACTAGCTTGTCAAGTTTGAGCATACAAGACACCAATATTATATAGAGGCTCAAATTAATGGTCGTAATTTTTCACATCTTAAACTTAATATTGTTTTATCTTTTTTTTCTTTTCTCATGGCTCAAATGTCATATTATTTTAAAAACCTTCAACTTTCAATATGTAGATTGCACCTTCTCCCAATTAAATATTATTTTTAAAAATTCAACCACTGGTTTCTTGGATTTGTCCTTGATTACCTTGTTATTATATTACGTTATTACTTTTGTTTGATAAAATTTTATTAGTTATCCTGATAGTAAAGTATCATTTTAATTCTTGAAAGTGTATGGCATTGTTGTATTAGTTTCGGAAACTACAAAAATTTCAAATAAATACCTAAAAGTGTTATCCGTCATGCACATTAATTCAAAGTTTTATATATATATATATATTAACATACATTTAAGGGAAAAAATAATAATGAGTACTTAAATTTAGTGACTTTTTTTTAAAAGTTAAAATTTGGTGACTTGGAAGTTAGATGAAACAACTGAAAATTTCAGGCATCTATGGTTTCCTTAATTTTAGATGAATGTGACGCCAGTAAAAAAGAAAAGAAATGAATGTCACAATATATTAAAAAAAACATTACCCTTTTAAGAATAAAAATGGTAGTGTACTAGTTATTTCTATGTATTATAACATTATTTTATTATTATATATTTCCAGTGTTGTATTTTATTATTTTTCTATTTTACTAAATGGTACTACATGATAAGAACAAAAATATTTTAACATTCGCGCCTATAATAATAACTATTATAATATTATTTTAAAAACCTTTAACTTTCTAAATGCAGATTGCACTTGCTCTCAATTAAATATTATTTTAAAAAGCTTTAACTTTCATAATGTAGATTGCACCTGCTCCCAATTAAATATCACTTTAAAAAATTGAACTTTCAAAATTGACTGTAGAATGATTTGGGGGATTCCTAAAGCAAATTACATCAATTTTATACATACTGTAGACTTGCATTTTAGCTGGTACATCACACAAAATAAATGTTTGTTATATATAACCAAAATTTATTATTTATAATAAATAAATATTTCTAATTTATAAATATATAAATTGTATGATAATTAAAATATGTAATAAATAAATATTTTTAACATAAAAATTATATTTTAAATAGGTGATAAATAATTTATGTTGTGATATATTATTATATTTAATTATTGATATTTAATTAAAAAAAATAAATTTAAGTTTGATCTAAAAATGATAGATTAAAAAAAATAATAAATTAAATTAAATTGTTTAATTTATATAGAGAGAGAGAGAGAGAGAAAAGACGAGAATAATTAATAAGAATAATCCAATTTGAAAATAAAAAATTTCAAATGTAAAATATGGAATGTAATTCAATTACACTACCTCTGTTTTATTCGAATGAAATGTTGCCTTGTAAGTTAAACACCTCGGACCACACAAACAAAAACACCTGAATGTCTTGGTACACCTACAGACCGTAGGCTTATCAAAGTGAACTTAATTAAATCCGCAGGCTTAGCATTATTTTTATTTGATACATTTGTCATTTTGCCCTATTAGTTGTATTTATATAATTGTATTTCAATCGTTAAATGCTTTCGGTAGAAAAATATCAATTTTTTTTTAAAAAAATAAGACAAGAAAGTGTTTTTTTATGTTTTTATTTTTTATTTTTATCAATCCGCCGAAGCATGTTCAACCCCCCTCAGCTTGGCATCAAACACTTATGCCTTGTCGATCGTGGCACTGTGTGGCGGAGTGGAAAAAGAATGAGCATCATATAATGCTTCTTGCAGTAGAATTTGAGAATGAGTTAATTAACACTGGTTACATATCCAAATATTTTAACTCAAATCTGTTAGTTAAGCTTGAACAGTCGCATACTCGTTCATCCATGCATTCAGTGGTTTGAGAACGAGTGATCTAACGATATTAGTTAAAAAATTAATAAATATTTTTTTTATTAAATCTCACAATATATATGTGAAAAAAAATCACAGTAAATTAAGATATCATACAAAAACCTAGGTAAAAATACATTAGCATCATTTTTATGATAAAAAATTATACTTATTGAAAATACAAGATTGACTTAGTGGTGAAACAAGAAAAGAGAGACATCATTGAATCAAATTTTTTGTTAATAAAAATTAAAAACAAACATTTATATAGATAAAAAAAACTTTAATTAAGAGATTTAATTTGTTTGATTCAACAAGATATGTGAATGTTATAAATTATTAATTATTGATATAGTGTTAAATTCTTACATATATATATATATATATATATATATATATATATATATATATATATATGTAGGTATATATATATATATATATATGGATATATATATATATATATAT